>NC_069366.1:33020000-33307500 GCF_021730395.1 Mercenaria mercenaria | reverse complement strand
TAGAAATGCAAAGTTTCAGCCGATGTATCCACTTCTTGAAGGCGTCACGGTACGCTGATTTGGGCACAGTAATAAGGTACTGATGAATGGCAGATCCAAGTGCCTGTCGGGACTGGTATTTCCGCCCAGCAAGGAATGATTTCAATTTCGGAAACAAAAAGAAATCACATGGGTTAAAGTCTGGGGAATACGGGGGGTGAGGCAAAACAGTTACTTTTTCTTTCTTCAAAAACGCCGTAACTATTGCGGAGGTATGAGCGGGGGCATTGTCATGTAGAAGACGGACATATTTAAAACCAGTGGCAGGGCGTCGTTTCTGATAATACTTCTTCAGTTTCTTCAGTACTACGTCTTTGTAGTACTCTCCGGTGATGCCATTGCCCTTTTTCACCGGCACTTTTATTGCGACTCCTTCACCAGAGAAGAAGATTGCATACAAAACCTTCCTTGCACTCAAAGAACGTTTGGCAATTATTGGGCGTTTGCTGTGTTTAGTGGCCCAGATCTTATTGCTAACCTTTCTGACGGGCTCAAAATAATGGACCCAGGTTTTATCACCTGTGACGACATTGGCAAACTGCTTTTTGTCATATTTTGGAAACATTTGAAGCAGCTTTTTGGCCACTTTAACCCGTTGCCTCTTTTGCTCATCAGTCAACAGATGTGGCACCCCTCTAGCAGAAATATTTCTGACTTTCAAATGCTTCTTCAAAAAAAGGTGAACCGTTGATAGTGATATGCCTACCTTTCGTGCAATACCACGAACTGTAAATCTGGCATCTCCTTCAATGATTTCCTTTATTTTGGAAACGATTTCTTTACAAGATGCAGATTTTGGTCTACCTGATTTCGGTGCATTTTTGATGGACTCTACACCAGACTCAAATTTCTTTTTCCACCGCCGAACTGTGTCATAAGACACACAAAAAGGTCCATAAGCAGTAGAAAGTTCAGTCATCAGCTGCTTCAAAGAACAACCAAGTTTTGAGCGAGCTTTGATGTAAGCCCGTATTTCATCTTTCTTGTCGACGCTTCAACCAACCATTTTTACTACAGTGGTCAATGATTGCGTGTATTCAAATGGCAAATTTTATGTCTTACACTTAGTCTAACATGTACATTTATACACCGTTGTGTAGGTATTGAATAACCCTATACAGGTAGGTATTGGTTTTTATCGTGCCCCACGTGAATATCGAGCTACAGGACAATAAGCAATTCATATCGAACACTCCTCGTATGTATGTATGTATATGTATATATGTGTATACGTATATGTGTATATATATATGTGTACGTATGTATGTATGTATGTATGTATATATGTATGTGTGTGAGTGTATACGTATGTATATGCGTGCGTGCGTGCGTGCGTGCGTGCGTGTAATTATGGGTCCAGGTAGTAAATGAAAAGTAGATTTGCATTTTGTTAAAATATTTTTCAGATCTCTAACATACAATACAACAATCGATTTATTTAAACATGCTCTATGCAATGTTTCAACATCACTTGCTTAAACTATTCGTTGTTAAAACACGGTTGTGATGTAATCCTTTGTTAGTTTTGTCCATTATATAGGTTATTGTACCGATACCGCTCAATACACACGATTATTTTACTATACCTGTCCATTATTAACCTGTAAGAGTCCATTCTTAAAATAATGGATACTTTAAGAATGGACAGGTACAGGTTAATAGTGGACAGGTATAGTAATAACCTTGTACGTTGAGAGGTGTGAATACATCAGCCTATGAAATTCGAAACTTTTGAAATATATTAAAACTGCAACGTATTTTTTTCCAGAATTTGTAGGTGCAATAAAAAAAACCCTGATGGGGAACGTATGATTTTAACCCAATGTTTGTTTGTTTGTTTTCGGTTTAACGCCGTTTTTCAACAGTATTTTAGTCATGTAACGGCGGGCAGTTAACCTAACCAGTGTTCCTGGATTCTGTACCATGTGTTCATACGGCGGTGCACATGGAACCTTTAATGATGCACAAAGTGCAATTCCTTGAAAAACGGATAAAATAATGGTTGGGCTCTAAACGAGAAAACAATGGGCAGAATTAAACAAACTGGAAACCAATAGCTCTACCTATTCTTTGAATAGTCGAGCTAAAAACACCTGGTTAAATTTTTTTGTCATAACTGACATTCAGAAATGTGCAATTTCACATTTCTACTACAAAGACAAACAAACAAAAAAAACAAAACACTAAAAAACGTCAAATTTCCTATCGTTTTACTGCATGTTTCGGTATTTCGGTATACCGGGAAATTTGGCCGCAATGATAACAATACATTTATTTTTTTAACTTTCATAACTGGTAAACGTCGCTTATAATACGTGTTATTGTCTTCTAATAAAATTGATAGAAAACAACGTAATTGCGAGATAAGAACGATTATTTTGTAATAATGATATAAAATACATATACATACATTTTAGAATGTCTTCACCTGGACCCGTCATCTATATAAAACTGCAAACTCAGCACGAACAAAGCGTGGAAAACTATTAATACATACATCATACGGCCAAGTTAAATTTTACTTTTTGTAAAGATACTTCAAATCATACATAAATATGACAAAACGAGATATGTTCGAAACTTTCCCAAGAATCAGCACTGAATATCATTAGTGTTTAAAAAAATCTTTTCATTGCAATAAATATAAATTTATGCAATCTTATTCAAACTCTATTTGACTTGGTATTTTTACTTAGCACAGAGACACAAATCAATGAATTGTCTTTGCCTCAAAGAGGACAATATTAGGGACATTATATTATAATATCACGACAATCTTGATTTTTTCGTGAGGACCGTGTTTTAAGTCAGAGAAAAGCCTCAAACTATCCATTATGTGAAAGAATGGACAATCTCGGCGCGTTGCGCCTCGATTTGTCCATTCTTTCACATAATGGACAGTTTTTGGCTTTTCTCCTTTACTTAAACCCCACATGTACACAATTCCTTTCAAAACTATTTGTATTACCATTGACTATGTGGTTTATGATTTGTTTAACAGACTGTAACTAAGGTACTATTATCATGTTTCAGGGTTTTTAGCAACGATATTTACTATAGCAAAACTTTTACGAAAATTAATAATTTGTACATCTTCTTGGAAATATTCTTCAAAACAACACGGAATCATATACTTCGTTTATCTGAATAAGAGGTACTATTGTCATGATTCAGGTCTTTTAGCAACGATATTTACTGTAGCAAAACCTTTAAGAAAATTATTAATTTGTATATATTCTTGGAAAATTCTTCAAAACAATACGGAATCTTATACATATACATGTACTTGGTTTGTCTGATTAAGAATGCTCTTTATAGTTTCTACCTAAATAATAGTTAACTTCATATTTCACTTCTTCATTTTTCTATTATTGCACTCAACCTGCACTATGCATTTCCAATCTCTTTTCGTTTTGTACTTCATGAATTCTCTAATTTCTCGATTTCCCTCTACCATTTGTTTCGATTTTTTGGTTTGGATTTGTATGAACGGTAGGAACTGGACAATGTACAATGTGCGTGATTGCATGATCTTGGCTACATGGTTCTTGATGTGCTTAACATCAGTAACATAATGAAAAACACTTCTTCCACATCGAGCATGCAGTCTTATATATGCCCGTGGAAATTCACATTACTCTTACATGTCTCAATACTAATCTTTACGGTTTCAAACGGTTTCTTTACTTACTCCTTATACTCAAGTACAGATTCAAGTTAGACATAGAATCAGCTATCCACACAAACGTGCCATTCCAGGGATCAAATGTATTCAAAACATTCTTCTAACCAAATCAATTCTTATATGTTTGGCAGTAATAGTGTGCAGTACATGGCTTATTTTCCTACTTGCTACGGCTGGAGATATCCATCCAAATCCCGGTCCGTCTTCATCACATTCTACCAGCTCTACATGCTCTTCTACATCGTCCATGTCTCATACATTATCCGAGCTCATGACAAGAGGCAACAGTCTGTCTGTGTTACATTACAATGTACAAAGTTTATTAAACAAAATCGATATCTTGGGGGCTGAATTTAACTCTTTTGACATCTTAGCATTCTGTGAAACATGGCTAAACTCAAACACCTCCAATGACGATATAAAGATTCCAAACTTTCACTTTCCAGAAAGAAAAGACTGAACCGGAGACAGTCACAGGAGTGTAATCGTATATCTAAAAAATACTCTGTATCACAAGCGACGGCCTGACTTCGAGTTCAGAGGTCTAGAGTGCATTTGGGTAGAAGTTATGCCTTCCCACTCCAAACGAATTCTCTTCGAAGTCTTCTATCGTCCTCCAAATGCAGATATACATTACACTACCATGATTGAAGAATCTCTTAGATTGGCACTCGACACAAATATATCAGACACCATTGTAACTGGCGATTTTAATTTCAATCCCTCCAATCCGAACTTGTATCGCAAACTTTTTTCTATCTGCCAACAGTTCAATCTCGACCAACTCATTACTGAGCCAACCCACTTCACAGAGTTCTCTTCCCCTCTACTTGATCTTTTTCTCGTTTTGTGTAGTCACCGTGTTGTAACTTCTGGGGTCGGAGAGCCAATACTTGACCAGAATCAACGATTTCATTGCCCTATCTATGCCCTTTTTGCTTTCTCCAAACCTCCAGCCAATACCTTTAGACGGCATGTATGGTTATACGATCGAGGTGATTACAACTCTTTAAGACGTGAAATCAGAAACACTAATTGGGATCTTCTAAAGGATGATAACATTAATATCTACACAATGTCATTCACTAACAAACTTCTTCAACTCTCAAAAGAATGTATTCCCACAAGAACCATCACTGTGAAACCAAATGACAATCCATGGATAACAACACATATAAAGAAACTAATTCGTAAACGTAAGAAATTATATCACAGAGCAAAGCGAACACAAAATCCATCTCACTGGCAAAAATTTAGACAAATCCGAAATGAAGTTATAACACTTATTCGCACTGCAAAACATGATCACTTCCACAAAATGGCAGAGTCGCTTAAATCAGAGTCTACTTCACAAAAGGACTGGTGGAAAATAATCAAACAGTTTTTATCCTCTAATGATAAACAAACAATACCTGCACTAAAACAACCTAACACCCAAGAACTCGTTTTTGATAATAAAATAAAATCTGAACTCTTAAAGGATTTTTTTAGTAGTCAGTCGTCACTTAACAACTCAGATAAAGACTTGCCAAATAACTACTACCAGGAACCCGCTGAGGACGCTCTCAAATCATTAAAAATTAACAAAGCCTCAGGGCCCGATGAAATAAGCATCCGTATCCTGCGAGAAACAGCTTCAGAAATAAAATTTCCACTCTGTTCCTTGTTCAACTATTCCTTACAATATGCTAAGGTGCCTCAGATCTGGAAAGATGCTCATGTCTGTGCCATCTTCAAAAAAGGCGGCTCATCTCTGCCTAATAACTACAGACCGATTTCTTTGCTGTATTGAAAAGGTTTTTGAGCGTATCATATTCAAATATCTTTTTAACTTTCTTCATGAAAACAACTTAATCTCTTCTGTCCAGTCTGGATTCAAACCGGGAGACTCAACAGTTAACCAACTCACATATCTGTATAATAGCTTTTGTAAGGCATTAGATGATGGCTTTGAAGTTCGCACAGTCTTTTTTGATGTAAGCAAAGCTTTCGATAAAGTTTGGCACCAAGGCTTAATTCTCAAGCTCCAAAAAGCTGGTGTGCAGGGACCTCTTCTTAATTGGTTTCATGATTACCTTTCTGATAGACGTCAGGCTGTTGTTCTACCAGGTACCATGTCTGGCTGGTCTACAATAAAGGCAGGAGTTCCCCAAGGCTCTATCCTTGGTCCTGTCCTGTTTTTAATGTATATCAACGACATAGCGGAAGACATGGGTTCTCATATTCACCTCTTTGCCGATGATACTAGTCTTCACATTATTGTTGATCACCCGGTATCTGCTGCAGGTATTCTTCAGTCCGATATCAACAAAATCTCAGATTGGGCTGACAAATGGCTAGTCACATTCAACCCATCTAAATCAGAAACAATGATAATTTCACGAAAAACATCAAAACCTTTCCATCCACCCCTTCTTATGCACAATCAACCAATAGCCTCTGTTACTTCCCATAAACACCATGGCGTTCACTTGTCTGAAGATGGTTCTTGGCACACGCATATCACCTATATTACAGAAAAGGCATGGAAACGCATCCATATTATGCGCAAATTAAAATTTCAACTTGATAGAAAATCTCTGGAAATAATATATCTTTCTTTTATTAGACCACTTCTTGAATACACTGATGTTATCTTTTCAAACTGCACTCAGTATGAGAAACAAGAACTCGACAAAATACAGAATGAAGCAGCACGAATTGTATCTGGAACTACACAGCTTGTTTCTTTTCGTGAACTTCGTAAAGAAGTTCCTTGGGAATCTCTTGAAACCCGGAGACGAAACCATAAACTCATACTATTGCACAAAATGAAAAATGGCCTTTCTCCAGGCTACCTTTCAGCTCTAGTTCCTCCGTCTGTTGGTGAAGCAACCCGATACAACCTATGCAATGTTGATGATATACAGGGTATACGCACTCGAACTTCTCTTTACTACAACTCCTTTCTACCATCTGCTCTAAGAGAATGGAATAGTTTACCGTCAGAAATACAGAATACACCAACCCTGACTTTCTTTAAAGCACAGCTAAAGCGAAACACCTCCACATGTCCAAAACACTTCTACATTGGTGCACGGAAATGGCAAATTTATCATGCCCGGGTGCGTACTGAGTGTAGCTCTCTGAACCAACATCTTTACATGAAAAACATTTCTCCTTCACCCCTTTGTCAGTGCGGAAGCACTGAGAGCAATCATCATTTCTTTTTTGAATGTCCAGATTACAATGATATCCGTAGAAGACTCCTCCAAACAACCTCCAGCTTCTGCACTGTCACTCTGTACACACTCCTGTATGGTGACCAGAATCAATAACAGCATATTCCTAGCAGTTCAAAACTACATCAGGGAAAGTAAACGTTTTCCATGAGCTTAAAACCGCATTAACTAACATTCCAGTTTACTCCAAACCTTCATCAATCCAAATCAAACCTCATACATTTATTTCTTTTTTCCTCTCATTTCTATAGGACGCTTTATATTTGACTAATATTATCTATTTGTCTATGCAGTTCATATTAAAGGACGGAATCTTCTTATACATAAAATTTCTCTCTTTTTTTAATGTTATATATACTATAAACTTCGATTTCGAATCTCGATTCTTTTCAAAATTTGCTAATTCCTAACTTGATACTAATATTTTGTTTCATGTCATTTTTTCTATTCAATGCATATTAGCTAATGTTTGTTCGATAACACATTTCAAACAAAAGTAATACCGCCAAATTTACTGTAATTTATCCCATACAGGAGAAGACCTTTATAAGTTTAGCTTTCGGATCTTATCCTTTTTCAACATGTATAATATCGATATTGTAAATTGCAAAATGTAGTATGCACATATGTTTGAAATAAAATATGTTTAAATCAAAGGCAGAATCAGTCGTGTCCAGCATGATAAGGGTTAAAATCATACTTTATATTTTCACAGTGAAATTACCAGTCTGAGATATACTTCACTGTTATATGAGAAAATGTATTAATACAGATTTGAATTTTAGATTGATTTCATATTGACAAACGTTATAAGAAAAAGTAATAACACACTCATTTAAAATGTTCTTAAGCAAATTGAATACATGAAATCAGAAACTTTTTCAAAGTGCTGATACAGTCGAAAAGGACAAAATACAAAAAATTGGCAAGCATGATATCGAAAAAGATTATTTAAAAGCGACCTTATATATTATAAGTTAAGAGACCCATATATAAACGTGATCTACCAGTGATTGAAAGTTTGCTTTGTTCACGGTCTGAATGAAGTAAACGGTGTGATATTTTTAGCATTTACCCTGGTGACTTCATCTGAAATCTAACGCCCAGTTCTTATGCAAACGACAAAAATACCCTACGAATACCACCGATCAGTTTATGTAAACAAAAGTCTAA
Source organism: Mercenaria mercenaria (assembly GCF_021730395.1). Classification (NCBI taxonomy): domain Eukaryota; kingdom Metazoa; phylum Mollusca; class Bivalvia; order Venerida; family Veneridae; genus Mercenaria; species Mercenaria mercenaria. The sequence continues at coordinate 33,299,382 of NC_069366.1, read as the reverse complement.
TCGTATAATTCTTGCCCAGGTCTTAAATCAGATAGTTTATTAAGTGTTTATTGTATCATAACTGAAAATTAAAAAAGAAATAATAATCTTAAGCAATTTGATAAAATTAAAAACCAAAACAAATGTGTGTAATAACTAAAAAATTAAATACCACATTGTTTGCAGTATCAATAATCCTTGCCCTGTATCCATTATAACTTCAATTTTACTTTTGACAAAACGAAAAAATAAACACTGTAATACGTATTTAAACGAATAAGGAAGTCTACATTTTGTTGATTCATGGTATGATAAATGTGATGTATTTTATGCGTTTTATGCATGCCTGCGTTCTAAACACCCTCCGATTTTGCTTCGATTTTGCTTCGATTATTGGCGGTGCTATGTTATTTTAATAAACAACTGTATAATAGGTACAGTCCAAACATTGGAAAGGTGATATAAAGACATTTTCCGTAGTTATGCATACATTTTCCGTGGTTATGCAGACATTTTCCATGGTTATGCATACATTTTCCGTGGTTATGCAGACATTTTCGGTGGTTATGCAGACATGTGGTTATGCAGGCATTTTCCGTGGTTATGCAGACATTTTCCGTGGTTATGCAAATCGTATTGCTGAAAATACTTAAACATTATATAGTCACTTACATGCATCCAAACTGTACTGATTGCAACAACTAACGCGACGTCTATGGAATCGGTCAACGTTATGCAATTATGAAAAAATCAACTTTTCCACATTGATATTTGAATCAGATTTTTGTGAGAAAACAGTGTACAGATAAAAGACAATCAGGCTTAATATGTATGAATCTTAAAAGATCCTATATTTATCGCGTTATATTCGTTGAAGACAGAAAAAAGGATGCTTACTAAGAACTTAAGATTTTCTGAAAATTATATTATGAAAACTGAAGTTTCACATCGACGTAAATAATAAATTGTCGGAAGACGGCTTCACTTCAGATGGTAATCTTTTGGAATGCCATATTAGTATGTAGTCATTTTGCCAACTTATTCACTTTTTAATGTATTCGGTAAACGACGAATCAGTCTAGAAGAATGATGCGCGACTTTTAGAAGTAGCGCTCAATGTGTGTATGTCATAGACATAGGAAATATGTAGCTACCAGGAACCAAGGAAAAGGTCAAATCACAACGAGGCAAGACCTTTTGGATATATGTTCTCCTGAAAATTGTGTTTTCCTTTTTCCCTTTTTAAAGAAAACTTTTATTTTTGTATTTACACGTAGCTATGGAACTATTTCCTGAACCTTTTTGTAAATGAAACAATTCCATTTGCTGGATATCATAGAAAAGCATAATTTGGCATTTACGGGCTGTGCATGAAAGATGGGATACTCAAAGTTAGTAGAAAAATGAAGTATATTTATTTTAAGAGACTGGTATCGTCAAGGAGGGTGTTTCACTATATAATGGCGATTTATAAGTCCCGAGCATCTCTTGCCTCACTACATAGACTTATTACAAGTTTGAATATCGGAGTAATCTGTATATGTTTGTGATATAAATCCGCTATAAAGACACTGTAAATAAGAAATTTGTTCGCTGCAAAATTAAAGACTCTGAATATGAAGAACATATTTAGTGCTTCCTATGGGTTCATTATAATAAGGTTATAGATGCTTTTAAAAAAAAGACAAAAGATGTAAAAGGTTGCCACGTGTTACATAAAAAAGACGAGAAGAGAAATAACGAGATTGTTGTTTCCACGTAAAAAAATCGCGAAACATCAATTTTTTCAAATATTTTCATATTTCAAAAAGCGTGGTTGTGCCTTTTCGTTAAAGGTGTTTACGACATAAGTTATCCTTTGTTATCTCACATTTTATAAATTACGTAAGTTGGAAACCCTGTTATGTGTCACTGAAATATAACATATTGTGTCAATTCACGGACGGGTAGTTAACTTTCTTAACAATATGATATTTATAGCATATAACTGAATAGTAAGATTACATGTCAATGACATATAAATAATTCTTACTTATGGTAAATACTGAAGAACTTTTTTCATCTCGCCTGGAATACCTCTGCTAATCCCATTCACTTTGATTTGATTAAACCGAAATTGTATTTCATATCTTTTACCATCTTTTTACCTCATGCGTGTTAGATATATATCTCTAGCACCTTTTTTATACTTTCATTGTTTTTAAAAAATATCATAGTTTTAAAGAAATCCAAATGTAATATCTGGTTAGCAGTGGTGTTTCCGTTTTATTCCGTAAACTTGTACAGTGATAACATAAATGACTGTGATATTGTCAACCATCTCTTATAACTCAATGTTGTAGTGGCATTGTACTTTTATGCTATTAGCCTTTTTTTATATTTATACAATTTTAAATGTATGAACAATGATGAGATGTAAATAAAGATTGCTACTACTATAAACGAAAACAATCAAATCGAAAAAAAAAATCCAGCTATAAAGACGCATGAAAGGAACACAGCTACCCATAATGCATTGGACATCTATATAGTCATGTATACATGCATAGATTGTTCACACATGATGAATGGAGTAATAAATATTGTAATAGACTCAAACATACCCAGCAGGGCACCGCCCTGGAAAAAATCTGTGTCAAAACCATTACCGGTTTACTCGCGCTGAACTTCAACTCTTCAACCCAACCACTTCCTTAATCATGAGACAGTCAGTATCTCTTACATACGTATTATACAGTAACCACGGTAATATGTTATAAAACATAATATACTCTTGTTAAGATTATGTTTTAATTTGATAACTTAATATTCATAATTACCGTAATGACAACTAGCAACAGATTTGCAATATTTCCTGACGGCAACGTTTTTAGGACAAAGCACGACAACGGGCTCTGAGACTGTCACTGTTATATTTTAGTACGTATATTGTATCATTGTTAATGATGAAATCGAGAATATATCAATTTTAAAAAGATATTGTTAGAGGTCTCTATAATATATAGAGGATATTTGTTTGTTTTGAGTGAATATGGAATATATCTCACTGAGAAGTGAGAAAATGTGAACACTTTCTTACTTCGAGGTGAGATATATTCCATATTCACGGAAAACAAACAAATTTTCTTTTTATTTTATGTTCAATTACGTTAAGATGTGCATTTTGCAACAATTTTTAATCTCAGCGCAGGAAACAGACGCGCATAAACAGACATGACGTCAGACGTGATGTGACGTTAGAAAGACGCACACAACATAAAGATCCATTTTATTTTATTTTATTGCTGCATAACGTTATGAAATTCTCATTTATATTAAGTAAAATAATTTGAATCGAGAAATATACTATAAAGAACAAAGTGCGACTACAATTTTCATCCTGTTTTATTATGAGGGGGCGGAGCTATATCTCACACAGTGTGAAAATATAGATTTCATATTTTCAGTGGTGTGAGTGATGAGATATAAAAATATCTAACTGATAGAATACAGTATTTCATTAGTTAGCATAAAATAAATATATATATGAGCCGCGCGATGAGAAAACCAACATTGTGCATTTGCGACCAGCATGGATCCAGAACAGCCTGCGCATCCTCATAGTCTGGTCAGAATCCATGCTGTTTGCTAACGGTTCTCTAATTGCAATAGGCTTTGAAAGCGAACAGCATGGATCCTGACCAGACTGCGCAAATGCACTATGTTGGTTTTCTCATGACGGGGCTCATATATGTAACGATAGGAGTATATATATCGTTCAGATAGCATGAGGGGTATGAAAAGGCATTTATGGCAGCCGCCCAGGTATCTAGAGATAGGCTTCACATAGCAATATAAATGCAAATCTGCGATAAGTGGTGTACAATAAGTACCTAATTGAATATCCGGAAAATAGCATTCATAACCAGACAACACAGTTGTTTGATATCTAATAAAACTGACAGCATTTAATTTGTCTTTATTTAGAGGTTTTGACCTGGTGAATTTGGTAAATTTACTTTTGATCCACATGTGGTCGTGGCAATGTTTACGAGCAAGCTGATTTAGCGGTGAACTGGGCCATTTCGTTACAAAAACACTTTTATTGATGTATTTGTATTGTCACATGTTAGCATTTTAACTGATATCCCAAAGCAAACTGAGTAGTAAGGTATACAATACATTTTGAAATCAAATGTGTACCGAAAATTGTTTAGGAGTGGTAGTATCTACTTTTTATCGTGCGACAACTCTGTCGTGCAAATAGGGGGCCTCCGTGGTCGCTGACTTAGAAGCACCTGGCTCTCACCGAAGTGGGTTCAAATCTTTGCTTTGGGATGTAGATTTCTTCATATAAAGATGTCATCCAGCTGGCTTAGGGAAAGTCGGTGGTTCTACCTAGCTGCCCACCCATGCCTGAAACAATGCTTGGACATGCACCCGGGGTCTTCATCCACCATTAAAACCTGGAAACGTCGCCATTTGACCTAAATTATGTCGATGTGCTTCTTAATCTAACAACACGAGTTTATAGATAACTGAATGCGCAGCGAAGGAATACATATTAAGAGGGTATAATGATATACAAGCTATTTACAGAGTTATAGAATTCTGACTATCTTGGATTTGGATAAATATAAAACTGAAAGAAACAATGTGGTTATATCTTTCTTGAAATTAATTGGAAATTACTTTTAATGAGTTCACATTATTTTAGAAAGTGATGAAATATATATATATATATATATATATATATATATATATATATATATATATATATATATATATATATATATATATATATATATACAATCTATTTTATGGAAACATTTTACATATTGATAAAAAAAAACAACTAAATAACTAAATATAAAAGTAAGTCCATTGTTTGCTTAGTTGCCCTATCATGTCTTACAGTGAAAACTGTCGGACAACGATTTTAAAAACAAGAATTATATATTTTCAAATCTTCCCGATGTTTTAATAAAGCAAAAGTGCATGATGAAACAAGTTGCCATTGTCTTCAACGGTGGTGTTAACCATGCCAAAAAGTAATTTGTTTGCACTCAGAAGGTTTACGTGAGTTGATAGATAATTAATGGTCTGCAGCTTCACCGTATTAGCCAAACTAAGAATTTTGAGAATTTATATTACTACAGTTACTTCGAATGCGTATATGATGTACATGTGCAAATCTAGTTTGAATGGACTTTATATAGTTTAAATTCTCTTTTAGTTTATTTTTAAAAGGCAAGACGGTTACGCCGGTACGAGTATCAATATCTAGCCGATTCCACATTTTTATTGAAGAAGGAATAACTGGTTTAGAATATGTCTCTAAACACCTAGCAACTATTGCATAGTTGTCACAATTTCTTAAGTTACAAGTATTAGACCCAAAAACAGTATCTGAAAATATTTCATTTAGATAATCTGAGAGTTCCCCACAGTTATATTTAAAAGTAAGGATAAACTTTTGCTTTTTTTTTTTTTTTTTTTTGAAAAAGTTCCCAAAGAAGTTTATCAATAAACGTATATCTTGTAACTATACGCACAACATCATAATATGCTTTTACTAGAACTTCTTTTTCGTATGCAGCACAGCCAATGGGTCTCGAGTATTATTTTAAATTTCAGCATGCGCACTGATCAAAGACAAACCTATATCTGAAATGTGTTGAGGCTAAGACCTGTCATACTCCAATGGACATATCTTAAAAGTGTATTTTGAAAATAAATTTCTGGGTAGTTGGAGTTTGATTTTAAAAAAAGAATCATAATTTCCGTTTTAGACGAATTGAACTGCAATAAACCACTTTTTTTACCCAGATATCAATATTGTGTAGATCGCGGTTGATTGTATTTTCAATGTAATGTATTTATATCACTTGAACTGTGAAGAAGCTGTCATCTACAAATAAACTAGTGGCAAGCAATATCATTGACGTATATGGGAAAGATAACTACTAAATTAACATAAAATTACTACTAATTCCTTGAATAGGACCATGATTCGAGTCAAATCATACTTCAAACGAATGCAGAATAATACTGCTCGAGATTAAATTAATTTTCATGGGGATGCTGCAATTTAAAAACAAACGTGTATACGCTCCGGAATTTTGAACGGCAATAGCATATTAAAAGTATTTTATCATTATTTATTATTTTACATAACCCAATCAATACTTAAGAAGCGTTACACGCATTGTGAAAAAAGTGTTTTTTTTAATAACTTCAATGTTACAGCAAACTTGAATAATGCAATCACGTAACTTTATTATAACACTTCAACCCATTTTGAAAAATCGCAACATACGAATTAATAACGTTATCTGTGAAAGACACTGCTCAAGTGCTTAAAGTGTAAGATAAACGTATTGAATTAAACTCAGTATCTGATTGAACTTAAAATTTTAAGCTGTAATTATCAAGCTCCTTTCATATTAACTTAAATTGTGTGCATTTTGACTTTCTCCAGTGGGTACATTATGACTTTTTAGGAGTGCATTCTTACCTTCCCAAGTGGGTTTGTTTATATTTTTGGTTGGGTATGTTTTGACTTCAAGTTTCAACCGACATGTTTGAAAGCTGCATTTTGCAAAGTTTATTTGAAAATCAACTAAGAGATAAAAAGATACAGTGCTGACATGAAATACATCTCACGGTGGTAAGCGGCACCGAGCAAGTTTTGCGATTTAAAAATCCACGGATGACTGGACAGATGGATTTTCTGACACTTTACGCATCTTGTATATATATATATATTAAAGTCAATATTTGATTCTATTATTTCGTTTATTCAATTAAGTATTAACTTTCGAAATGATAAGTAAATTCTACTCATAAGAAATACAACAATAGTAATTTTAAAGTAATCCAATAAATATGTGATTAGGCTTGAAATGGCAGAATCTAAGATTGACAAAAATCAATCTGAAAGTGTGCCCCAACCCCTCCCTTTTCTTTAAACACACTAAGAGGATTTCTTTAGATAAAAGGCATTTAATAAGCAGGTATCAAGTTCTTTTCCAACTGATAAGAAGTGCAAAACTAGGCCAATTAACACTAAAAGAAAATGGACATGGTCTAATGTATTAAATATTTGAACTTGATCGTTTGTAAATACCATCTTTATCCATAAAATGTCGAATATGACAGAAAATCAATGCTTTCAAACAAATTCAATTAGATAACAAATATTATTAAGCCAAAAAATATTTAGTTGCATGTACAGGGCAAACTTGTGTTAACACTTACGGCAGTGATCAGACAATGAAGGCAGTATCGGGTTTTCAGGTCTCTTCATTTGTACATCCATTATATCAGACTACATCTTGTTAAAAGTGAGATATAACATTTCACTTAAAATGGTTGCTAAAGTCCTACTGTGCTTTTAATTTCGAAGTAACAACTTTTGTCAGATGTAGTACTCTCTACGTATTTCAGTCAAAGTGTTTTACCTCTTTACAGAGTCATATCAATCAAACGTACAAATTATTGAAACATAATATTACTTTAGGTCAAATAAGGAACTGAAAAAATTCATAAAGATAATGCTTTAAGCTTTGTAGGACCACATTCGTATCAGATCGCTTTTGTAACAGGTGTTACAAATGAGATCGCATATGTAACAGAAATCAAGTACATATGTAACAATTTTTGAGACGAATGTGATCGATGCCGATTTTTGATGTGACATCTGATCGCATTTGTCAAAAATGAACAAAAAAATGCATTTTTACATCTGAAACATATTTGTAACATGTTTTAGCTCACTTGTACGAAGTGAAAAAGTAAGCTATTGTGATCACCCTTTGTACGTCGTTCGTCGTCCGACCGTCCGTCCGTTCACATTTTTCTTGTGAATACGATAGAGACAGCCATATCACTTTAATCGTCTTTGAGATATGGCCCCTGAGATGGCAATAATTACTGATTTTAGCCTTGTGAACGCGATAGAGACCACATGTTTTGTTTATTTTGACTAAACTTGCACACAACTTATATATCTATAAGATTTCGGTTCCTTTCAAAAACAACCGTATTGCACCATTTGACTTGGAGTTACGGCCCCTGAATTGGCAAAAATGATGATTTTATCCTTATCAACACAATGGAGACTACATTTATTATTTGATTTTTATTAAACTGATAAAGGATCTCACTTCCTTTTAAAACAGCTATATCGCGCCATTTGTTACGGAGTTATGGCTGAAATGGCAAAATTTGCTTATTTTAGTCTTGTGAACACAATAGAGACCATATTTATTATTTCATTTTGACCAAACTTGTATAGAAGTTATATATCTATAACATCTCGGTTCCTTGCGAAAACCAGCTATATAGCACCATTTGTCCTGGAGTTATGATCCCTAAAATGACAAAATGTGCTGATTTTAGCATTGTGAACATGACAGAGATCACATGTTTTATTTGTTTTTTGAAAAATTTGGCATTAAATTAATATATCATTAAAATCTTGTTTTTTTCCCTCGAAAAGACCAAACACGCATTTTTTAGAGTTAGGGCCCCCAAAAATGGAAAAATCCCCGATTTATATCATTATGGTGAAAAATTAAATCGTATGACGATAGTGGGCCTGCGGCCCTCTTGTTAATTAGGGGGGATTTTTTGGGGTCGGGTTAATATCTTGGTCCGGGTTTTTTTGAAATTAAACGGGGCAATGATCCTTTATCTGGACTGGTTTATACATAGGCATTGGTACTATATGACATGTAAATTTTTAAATTTTTTCCTTTACGGTTTTTGGGGTTTGTAAGATTTCTTTTTTAGAAAAAGCATAAATATTAAATATGTATGTTTAAAGGGGGAAGTTTCACACCAAAATGCCAAACCCGTTCCAAAAAATTTTGGGAAACGGCAAATAGCTGGTTGTACCCCTTCAAAACCCAAAAAATAAAAAATGCACTAAAATCAAGTAAAAGGGAGTCTCAGCTAAACACAGAAAGTCCCTTTTAAAAAACTTTTATCAGTTTAAAAAAAACTATTGTACACTAAGGGAAAAATCAAGATGAAATTTTTTTTTTCATGGGGCACCCGACAATAAGGAAACCCGACTCTGTATGGTTTTCAAACCCCTTTTTGAACCAGCAGGGAAATTTTTAAATTTTGCGTTGCAGCAGTTACAACATTTAATGCTAGAAACTGCCCGGTTTCCCCGCATAAAACATTGCGAATGTATGGGAAAAGTCAAAAAATTACAAAGCTGAAAAATATCAAAGCCCTTTTTGTAAGAATTAAAAATCTTTTAAGTATGAAGAGCATAAACCAAAGGATCACCCGGGAAATTTTCACTGGAGTAGTACTTTAAATTTTGCTGCTGTTAGATTTTAAAAAATAGAAAAAATAAACTTTTTTCTATTCGTTGCAACAACAAACACTTAATTTAAAAGAATCCCTGTTACTACGGGATTTTCCCCAAATTTTTGGGGGGGGGAACCATATATAGCTACTTTTTTTTTTAGAAATTTCCCGCAAAAAACACATTTTAACATATACAAAGTATAAAAAAATACGCAGGTAAAGGGGCCCACACCCGCGGGGGCTGTCCGAGTGAATTTTCCCACTTTACCGTGTTTAAATTTACTGTTAAAGTTTGGTTTAAATTAAAAAAATGGATCTAAATGTTTTATTTTTTTCGATCGATTTTAATAGGACTTTTTTTATGTAAAGACGTAATGGAAAATGGGGAAGCACTATTTCACGTCTCATTTAAGGCACCAAAACTTGGGAGGTGGCACGTCCCCCTGCCAAAGTGTAATTGTCTAAAAAACGCTGAAAAAAAAGTAGGAAATGCGTGAAGTGGGTTTTATTTTTTGGTGCCCCGTTTAAACCATACTCTGTGCGGGAAATTAGCTTTTAAATGTAAAAGGGATTTCATAAATGAAATATAACAAACGCTTTTTTTCGAACCTGTTTAAAAAGTATTTTCAAAATTTGAAAACAAAAAAAACATTTTTTTGCTTCCCCCCAAAAGAAATTTTCAGTATTTCCAGAGAATGTGCACAAAATATATGATAATGGGTGGGTTTAATTTTCCTTTTAGCATTCACAGATGAGGGCATGAACAAAAATTTAAAATTTTTCAGAGCAACTATTACTGTAGGGGGCCCTTTTGAAAGCCATATTACACTTGTTCAACCCTTTTATCAGCTTTTCATAAAAAAGCCCTCCGTAACGACTCAACGCAACCCAATATAGAAATCGCATTTAAAACATGTTTTAAAAAATTTGGGCTGCTGTTTAAATTTTGTGTTTGCCCCCTCTCTACCATTTTAAAATATTTTTTCGAAAAGGGTTTTGGGTGAACTACTTTTGAGGGGGGGCAAAACTGCCGATTTTGGTTTACAGGTTAAAGGGGCCCGGGGGGACGGGACAATCTGGGGAAAAATTTTAAAATTTACGGGCTAATGTTTTCTATACGCTGCATTTGATGAAAAATAATATAGGCTGTTCCATTTCTTTCGCTTTCAAATGAGGGCGCTTTGGAGAAAAATTAACATTTACAGGAAACTTTTACTGTAGGCTGCTTGAAAGCCATTTACACTTGTTAATCTTTTATCAGTTTTTTCACGACCATCCGTACAATCAACGCAGTTAAATATGAAATCGCATTACAAGCCGTTTAATGTCGGGCGGGCTGTGACTTTTGTTTTTTGCCCTCTCTACCATTAAAAGATATAATTTCAAATGTTTTTGTGACTACATTTTGAGGGGTCACACTGCCGATTGGGGTTCCCTGGTTGGGCAGGGTGAGGGTTCAATCTGGAAAAAATTTTGATTTACAGAGCTAATTTTACTATCGCTGATTTGTGAAATATATATGATACTGGCTTTTTCCATTTCTTTCGCTTTCACAGATGGGGGCAGTTTGGAGAAACAAATTAACATTTACAGAAAATGTTACGTAGGCTACGATGAAAGCCATTTTTCACTTGTTAAACTTTTATCGCTTTTCACAAGACCATTTTACAGTCAAGCGCAATATAGAAATAGCATTAAACTTTAAAGTCGGGCTCTGTGACTTTTGGTTTGCCCCCCTACCATTGAAAAATTTTCTTTCAAAGGTAGGTGGGGGATCATATTTTGGGGGGGTCACATGCCGTTGGGTTCACGGGTTAGGGAGGGTGGGACGGTTCAATCGGGAGAAAATTTAAGATTTACAGGCAATGTTACTATCGCTGCTTTTGATGAAATAAATGATACTGGCTGTTCCGTTTCTTTTCCTTTCACGAGAGGGTTTACTTGGAGTAAAAAATTTTTAACTTTTAAGAGAAAATGTTACTGTTAGGCGGAAGTAATTGTAACAGATGGACATGTGCATGAGGCTATATACCAATAAAATAAACTGTTTTTGTTTCATATAAAATCCAGCTACTTCAGATAAATTTCAATACAGTCTCTATATTTTCAGTATTTAGACCTATATTCCACAAGATATCCATACATTTGCTACAAGAAAACGAAAAGAAAAAGGGTGTTGAATGGTATGCAGTGAAATGCAAGTCAACTGAAGTTAGGTACCTTCATATCCGGACAAAGCATTCATTGTTGTATATGACCTTTGGCCTCTAAGTGTGACTTTAACCTTAGACCTAGGAACCTGGTTGTTGCGCAAGACACTCTGTCTCATGGTGGTGAACATTTTTGCCAAGTTATATGAAAATCTCTCCATGCATGAAGAAGAAATGCTCTGGACAAAGTTTTTATTCTTGAATGCTTTGACTTCTAAGTGTGACCTTGACCTTAGACCTAGGGACCTGGTTCTTGCGCAGGACACTTCATCTGATGATGGTGTACAATTGTGCCAAGTTACATCTAAATCCCTCCATGCATGAACAAGATATGCTCCGGACAATGTCATTCTTGAATTTGACCTTAGACCTCTTTAAGTGTGACCTTGACCTAGGGACCTAGTTCTTGCGCATGACACTCACTCTCATGATGGTTAACAGTTGTGCCAAGTTTACCAAAATCCCTCTATGCATAAAGAAGATATGCTCCGGACAATGTCTGTGGATGCTGCCGGCCCACCCGCCCGCTAGGGACGTTCCCATAATACGGCCTGTTTTTTAAACGGATGGGGTTCGACAAGGGTAATGGAGGTGACAGGGTGTGGGTACACATCTTCACATGTTGATAATAAATGTCTATGGACGGTCAAATATGTCACAAGCTCTGACGCAGAAACTGCCATATTTATAGTAGCCTATAAAGTTTATAAACACTATAAACTTCTAAAGGCTATAAATCTGGTGTTACTTGGGCAATCTGACTGAAACTTGACAGGGCACATTTACATGTATATCAAGATTTATTTAAATATTCCATACCACTTCCTAGATATGGCTCCCAAAGGACAGACAACAAAAAAATCACATCCCTCCAACTTAAGCTGGAGATAAAGAAAACCTCACAACTGTATGCATACTATTAAGTTCCATGCAAAATTAGCTTAGTGTTAAGTTCTCATCTGACCTTACTGTTATTACCTGTAATATATGTTGAACAAACTGACTTAATTTTGCAAAAATGAATAGTACAGTTATGAAACCTATACAATTCAAGTCAGATGATTATGTTGAACAGGTGTGGGAAGTTTCAATCAATTCACATTAGTAGGTACTGAGATACCAGCTTTCATACAAAAAATAACAAAAAATCGCTTAATCCAAAAAAGGGCACTTTCATGTAAGAAAGCACAACAGAGTTATGGCACTTGTGCAGTGTAAGGCAGTTTATCATAGTGAATAAAGGCACAAAGTTTCAATATTTTAGCATAGTTAGTTACCGAGATACCAGTTACAAAAACTTGGGATGTCAATGCCGACAACAAGCCAAGCTATACATATTGTCTGGAAAGCCAGGCTACAAATTAGTTGTACATATAATATACGAATAAGTAACATTTAGGCTGGGGACAAACTGCTTAACAATAGACTTGTATAATAAGAAAAACTTAAGATATGTCAAGAGTGTCAGAAAATTGAAAATTTATTTTTACCAATATTTTGTGTTTTTGTTATATAGCTTTGTTTTCCAAAGAAATAGCTTTGTTGTGATAAAACAGGTAAAGTAAATGACATAAATCTTTCATTATGTGTTGGATAACATGTGAAGTGTAAGATATGTATAAAGAGCATAACATATGAGATATACATGTAATCTAACAGTATGTTGTGGATAGCTGTTGAATTAAATAAAAAAAAATGACATGTTTAAATAATATAACATTTATACTATGGAGATACAGCTATATCAAACAAGAGGGTCATGATGACCCTGGATCGCTCACCTGAGTAGTATGAGCTACATGTTTCAAAGATCAAACTGATGATAAAATATTAAGAAAGTCAGTAGGTCACATTCATAGTCAATGAAATTCAGTTCTACAATTGGTGTGCAGAACTGTGTACGTCATCAAAATTTCAAGGCTGTATCTTAAAAAACAAGAAAGTAGGACAGTAGGTCAAAGTCAGGTGACATGGTATTACTTGGGGTTATCAGGTAATTATAATTAAACAGTCTTGGAAATAGGATCAAATGATCTTTTAATTATTTTTTCCTATATAACTCACATAGTAACTAAGTGACCCGAGGGCGGGGCCTCTTTTAAACCCACGGGCATAATTTGAATAATTTTGGTAGAGGACTACTAGACAATGCATCATACCAAATATCAAAAGCATAGGTCGTATGGTTTCAGACAAGAAGATTTTTAAACTTGTTTTCCTATATAAGTCTATATAAAACTTGGGACCCCTAGGGCAGGGCCTCTTTTCATCCCAGGGGTACAATTTGAACAACTTTGGTTGAGGACCATAAGACAATGCTTCAAACCGAATATCAAAGGTCTAAGTGTTGTGGTTTCAGACAAGAAGATTTTTAAAGCTTTTTTCATATATAAGTCTATGTAAAACTTGGGACCCCCGGGGCGGGGCCATATTTGACCCTAGAGGGATAATTTGAACAATCTTGGTAGAGGACCACTGGATGATGCAACATACCGAATATCAAAGTCCTAGGCCTTGTGGTTTTGTACAAGAAGATTTTCAAAGTTTTCCCTATATAAGTCTACCGGTATATAAACCATGTGACCCCCGGGGCGGGGCCATATTTGACCCTAGGGGGATAATTTGAACAATTTTGGTAGAGGACCACTAGATGATACTACACACCAGATATCAAAGCCCTAGGCCCTGTGGTTTGGACAAGATTTTTAAAGTTTTTCCTTTCGGTTGCCATGGCAACCAGAGTTCTGCATGGAATTCAATTCTTTGAACAATTTTGAATGGGGGACTCAAGGATTGTTCCTGTGAAGTTTGGTGTAATTCTACCCAGTGGTTTTAAGAAGAATATCTTTTTAGAAAATGTTGAAGGACACATGACGGACATTGAGCGGTCACAATAGCTCAATGAGCCTTTGGCTCAGGTGAGCTTAACAAGGGAAAAGTAAGTACATAATTTATCGTTATATTGTAAATATAAGATAGAAATATACACTGTGAAGAAGCAGTAAAAGAACTGCAAAAATCTAATAGGCTGGGCATATATAACTGAAATACATTTATCATACATGTTGTGAAATGAAAACTGAACACTGAACATCAATAAAAAACATACATGTAAGTTGATGATGTAACATAATTATGTGCTTTTTATAAACAGATGAAATATGAAAAACAAAATAATGAATCACATTACATCATTATTTTTCAAATTTCTATCTTTCACACTTAATATTCTGTTATTTTGAATAGATAAGACTTTTCTGGCCAAGAACAATTTTGATAATAAATCCATCAAGCTGAAGTTCTAATAAAACTGACTGAGGATCTAACAAGGATGCTACAGACCAAGTTTGGTAAAGATCCATCAAGCAGTCCATGAGAAGATGTCACATTAACTCTCGCAACCAGCCCTAAATTCAGTTGACTTGGACCACTTGAACAAAACTGAGAGATGCTACATATACAGACTTGGTTAAGTGATGACCCATTCAGAAGTTTATAAGATGTAATTTAAAGGTTTTTCTATTTTCAGCATAACCATTTGAACAAATTTGTGAAAGGACCTTAAAAAAAGTTTACAGACCAACATTGGTGATGATCCATCTAGATAGTTGTTTAAAGTGAAAAGCATACTCAAGACAAGGCCCATCTCAATTGCTCACCCTAATCTTAAGTTCATAAGAGCTAAAAAAATTGCACAGTTAAGAATAGTGTTCAAAATCAGTTTCTCTTCTACTATAGTTTCACATTTAGGATTTATAAAAAGGAGACTTCAAAAACCTATGAATACCAGTATTGCAACAACAAAAAGCTTTTAAAAAAATCAGTGTTCCTTTAAATGTTATTTAACTTGGTAGCATTATAACAATATTATCTACCACACTAGCTGCCACAATATGTATTGTAATAGTAGTACTTGCCAATCTTCTAATCCTGTCACAATATCAATTCATCGGTGTTGGTTTAAACATTAAGGCAATTGCATTCTGGCCATAGACATATGTACCAGTTAGGTGATTACGAAGAAGTTTATACATCAACAGGTGTTATAATATAATATAGTTAGCAAAGGCAATGATATATAATTTGAATAACTATCACACTGAATGAAAGCGTAACCATACTTCACTAGTGAAAAACAGTCCAACAACACTTTCTCCTATTTCCCACAATCACTTATTTGATAATAAGATATCTGCTCAAGTAAACAGTACGGTCTCTATAATCCAACAAATGATGCTTAAATTCACTCCATGAAATGAAACGGATCCTCAAACATGGGTCACCCACTTCATGCACAGATTACAAAATTTGTCAGCTGGTGAAGTCCTTTTAGTTTACAGTTACAAATTCCATATAGATGCTGGAAACTAAATCTTACAACATTTTCATTTCTTTAAGTCAACTACATGGAGTAAGACATTGATGGTTTCCTCAGATGTTTCAATAAATGTGAAGGCTTCCAATGAATTTTACACATGATTCGAGTAAGATGACTCATTTGAAGTTCTATGAGTTAAATGGTCTTCATCCTGTATGTTCTGTTAGTACACAAAATGTTCACTCTTTGTTGAATTCATTGGTCGTTTAGGGCTGAAAGATATCAACAAGTTAAATTGTATTATGATGCTTAATAAAAGATATCCTCCTTAGCAAGTTAAAAGCTTTTCAAATAATCTGAATACAAGCATTCATAAATCAAGGTTCAGGATGTTACTTTCTTGCATACCAGACTGTGATTTTTGTTGATTTCACCGGTGCTGGAAAACTCCATCTTACACCCCGAGGTGTAAGATGACTGTCGTGCTATAAATGACATATAAAGAAAATACATATGTACAGAAGATGTGTGTAATAATAATAATGTTTACGTAAAACGGGATGAAAATTAAATACCTTGATACGTTCTATTTGTTCCTTATAACATATTTCTCGATTCAAAAAATGCCATTTTACATAAATAACTTAACGTTTCATTGAAGATGATAAAACCAAACTGGAATGATTACGTTGTTTTCGTCTTTGCAATGTCACAATGTACTTCCTGTTTATGGAAATAAAGTTCCCCCACTTTGTTAATATGCTACTGTAAGAAAAAAGTGCTATAAGAAAACCTTTTCTTTGAATTTATTTTTTACCACTTGGCCACGGTAGTCCCTACTAAATTCACAACCAGTGGTGTATTTTAAAGTTTTAAAACCTGTATGGGAAGCATTTCCAGAAAATGTAAAGAAATTTGAAAAGAAGCTGAATAAGAATTTCATATCGCTACAACTAGTACTATATACTCTCAATCGCTTCTGTTCAATTTTTTTAATTAGTACCGTGAAACTCTGTCTGAACTTCCTATCTGGTAAGTGGGTGTATCTGTGTCAGCCAGGCATTTCTTCTGTTGCACGTCATATCTATCAGCCAATGCCAACATAGAAGGGAGATGTATTCCTGAAAATCAATGAATCTTATGATACAAGTGCTTATTATATCAATGCAAACCTAATGATATTTTTGTTGAACAGTAATTTTTGATTTAAAAATTAAACATATTTTATTCCATCAAAATATCAAAAAGGAATATTATCAATGTCAATCTAATTTTGTATTCCATACCTTACATAAATGTTGCTTCATTAATAATGTTAAACAAGTAATATTAAATCTATACATTCATATTTGAAATATTGACCAATAGTACATTTCAACTAAATAAGTTTGAAAAATCAGTATTTCATCAAAGTGTAATGCCATCATTTGGGATTTACTAATTACTCAACTTAAGCAAATACACTCAAGGTGCAATTCCTGCATATCTTAAATCTTAACTATGATAAATTAGTGTACAAAATATTAGAAATCCTTGGTAATTTGTTAAATGCTACTTATAATTGATTTTAATACCAGTAGATATACTTGTCCCTGTGATTTGTTGGTTTGTCAATTCAACTTCTGTAGGAATAGGTCCACTGCACGCAGATGTATTGCTATATGCACATGTTGCCACTTGTCCTGTCTTCGAAAATTCTTGTTCATTACAATCTTCACTTCTGCATTTCTTTCTTCTAAAATCCACATTAAACATCAATGTGAAGGGAAACAATTTACAAAAGATAATTTTTTATTTAACAATTTTAAGTAAGTTATTACAATTTAATAAAAGTGGTTAATTAGCAATTACAAGTAACATATGTTCTAAACTACATTTACCGATTAGTATAACAAGAGCTGTCCGTAACACAGCACACTTGAATTTTCTCAGTGCTTGACTCTGAATTAGAGCTTTGCCAGTTAAAGGGAAATAAATTTGTCAAAATTCTAATCTGAGTTATGGGGATTGTTTCTTATTGTGTAGCCTTTAATAGTAAATAAGTATTTTAAGTTTCAAGTTAATAGCTTTGATAATAACAGAGATGCTGGATAATATAAAGCTTTAACAAAAAATTTCTAAGTTAAAAAGGGACATAACTGTACCAAAACTCGAATCACAGTTATGGGGATTGTGTCTCCTGGTGAAGACTTTGATAGTAAATAACTATTTTAAGTTTCAAGTCAAAGGCTTCCATAGTAATAGATATATTTGACTTAATCCAAAAGATTAACCCCACCTCTGATTCATGTGGGGAAGTTGGCAGTTACTTTTGGAGAACTGGTTTGTACTAGTAGAGAATCCAGGAACACTGGTTAGGTTATTGCCCGCCGTTACATGACTGAAATACTGCTGAAAAATGGTGTAAACCCAAAACAAACAAAAACTTTAACCAATGCCAATGCATATGCTGACACTGGGGCAAGTGCAATAGCTCTAGTCATTTCCTTTAAGAAGTGAAGCTAAAAAGTAAATATCTCATTCCAATGACATTTAGAATAAAAAAGCATAAATTTGATATTACCAGTCAATGGATGTTGAGTAAAAGTGTAATACAATTATTACTTTTTGTTGATAAGTGGATTTATCAACCTGATAAAAGCGATCGATTGAGGGCACAGCACAATGTTGGTATCACTTTTAATAAGTCGATAAATCCACAAATTGAGCAGACCTAAAAGGCAGCAATTGTTAAAAAATTATTATTAAATCCGGCCTTCTTAGAAATGAAATACAAATAGCTGCAGCCTTTGGTTATTTTTTGTAATAAATTGTGTACGACGTCGCATCATTTTTACGTCACAGCTGGAGGTCAATTACTTATTTTTGGCACGGCCTTTCAGTCAATACGACTACTTATCACTGATAATGCAACTGCATCTAGACCAATGGAAAGAACTAAAAATATACATTCAATAATAAACATATATTTATATTAAACTTACTTGTACTTCAAAATTTGTACTTTTGACATGGCATCTGGCATACAACTTTGTTTATGGTTAGTAGCTACGTTGGACAATGCAGCTGCGTATTTTCCTGTTGATCTTTGTTTTCCAGGATCATTTTCGCCATTACATTTTGTTCTAAACAACATACTGAACATTTAAATGCTAGATCTATGGCAAATGGTAACAAAATTCAAACAAAGTTACTGGTCCCCAGGAGAAGTTTATTATCAAGAAATGTTTCAAGATGACCAATGTACTTTAATTTGATTAAAAATGATCATGAAACTTTGTATGATGTAATTTATTATTTACTGGTACTTGTGTTTCTTGGTATGTTGGTCATGTTTCATTAAAAAGTACTTGTTGTAACCAAATAATATACCCAGGATTATTGCCTTATTTGGGATTAGCTAACTTTTAATTTAAGGAATTAGGCCCATAATAGAGTACCTCCTTTTTGAAGAGTATTCAATTCCTATCATAAACCTACTTTGACTGCAATTTTCAGGGGGCGTAGGTTCAAGCCCAGATTATGCCTTATTTTGATTACTTTGTGAATGTAGTAGGTTTTTTCTGCCAGGTTATTTTTGAATGAAGTGGCAACTTCAAACAGACCGATTGACTTAATTTTTCAATGTTGAGTAAAATCTGTAAAAAATTTCATTAAATCCGTTTACTCGAGGTTTACTCGAGGCACCCTAGCAAAAATGATACTGACAGTTTTTATTTTAAGTTTTATAATTGTTTGCCAATAGTTTGATGTTTCTTTCATAAAAAATAATGGTATAATGAATTCTCTGCAAACGTTTAGGATAAAGGCCACCACTTTGAAATTTGTCTCTACTTGAGCTTGAGGAAATACCATAAATTACACAAAATTTATAAAAAACGGCACAGTAAAAGTTTTTAAAAATTTGCAACTAAGTGCTAAGCACGGTAAACTGTAAGAATATAGCAAGCAAATGCCATTTTTTAAATATTACTTTTAGGGGCCTACTATCTTAAATACACTTATGCACGTAATCAATCTAATGAGATATTTCCACAGTAGATAAAACACAATAATTACCATTGCTGAAATAAATAGGAAAAAAAAGAAGACTAGTACCTGCTTTTTGATTTTCCATTCTGTTCTTTGTTGCAATGTACACTGTTCTCATACTGAAATAATAATTGTTTAAATTCAGATGACACGGTATTACAAATACTGCATAATTAGAATTATAGAGAGACACATAAAAAATAACACTCTAATTTCTAAATCATTTTAAAATTGTTCTTTGTGAAACTGACAAAGTGTTTATGACTTTAGAACATAATGATGTATGCCTCCTTTAGACATAATGGTGCTAATTCTTGTACATGATTTTTACCATTACAAACTAAATATTTATATTCTATTCTTTTTTTAAAAAAACATAGTAGCATTTGTTTGTTTAGCAATGGCAAGGATTTAAAGGTCACTATTAACACCCGAACGAGTATCATATGAATACCAGAGTTTGTAGCTGAGACTTACTATTTACTGAAAATATGACCCACTGCATCGGATCTGACCATGTAGTCATGAATATGTTCAAGAATAACCAACAAATAAACAAAAAAAGATTGCCAATTTCAAACCGAAAGTATGTTTTCCGACTGCTTACGAACACGTTGCGCATCTTTGGAATTTTTTCAGAAGCTCCTTCAAAAGGAGACTATAATTTATAAATAGATGCAACATATATTATATGCCCAAACTTATCATAGGGAATTCAACATTCTTGTAACTCACAAAAACTTCATGAAAATCATTCTTATAATACAGGTAATATACAGCTATACTACAAGCTTTCGGGAGGACAATTTAGACCGGGTTCCAAATAAAAGTGTTTTCACAACTTTGTCTGCAAACCTTTTCAGTTATTCTCTTTTCAGCATAGTTTTAAGAATATAAACGAATAAGTATCTTACACTGTATACAAACAAAATGTGATTGAAATTTACCTAAATACAGATGTATGTACATATGGCTACATTATTTTATTCAATAAAATTTTAGACATTAAACACATTGTCTTGGCCTAATATATGTCAATGTCAATTTGAAACTAAAATTTGTACATCTCATATTTTTCATGCAATTCGTGAATAAATACCATCATGAAAATATAGTTATTTTGTTGAGCGTGTTTAAACGGATATTCGTTTGAATTAATTTTGAAATCAAGTGATCCCGAAGAATTTCCGAGCGATTACAGAAAAGCGATAAACACGGAAGTAGGACAAAATGACCACCCATGTCAGTCTAAGAAAAAACAGAAACAATCATTTGTTTCTCTGTACATGTGTTGATTTCAAGGGAATATTGCACAGCTATTGTAATGTTTAGTAGTGTATTTCAAAATGCGTAGCCTTGTTTTAAGATTTATGTCTATTCATTTGTCTTTATTTTGCACCTTTAAGGACTGATATCACTAGAAATAGATACTTATGCGACTTTTATTAACCTCCTGCCTATTAATTTTGGCCTCCTTTAAGCAGTGAGTGGAATGCATTTACTGTTGCCTGCTGTTTTCCTCCCCCGCATGGGTCCATTTATTTTGCAGTGCAACAGACAGATGGACTGACAGACAAGGTTGTAAGTAGATGCCCTGCACCCATATAGTTAATGCTTTTTTAAAAAATTTTAATTTTTCAGAAAAACTGAAGAGGTTTAAACAAGAGCACCGCCTTGCGGGTGCTGACGCTCATCTGATTTTTTTTGTGTAATAGAAATATTGTCCTACCCATGATTTTCTAAGTCTAAAAAGGACCATCATTCTTGCAAAAAGCAGGATAGAGTTATGTTTCTTGATGTACAGTGTCCACTTATGATGGTGAAAAACTGTTGCAAGTTTTAAAACAATAGCTTTGATAGTTTATGAGAAAAGTTGACTTAAACATAATACTCAACCAAGAAAATGATTTTCTAAGTCCAAAAGGGGCAATAATTATTGCAAAAAGCAGGATGGAGTTATGTTGCTTGCTGTACAGGGTCAGCTTATGATGGTGAACAAGTGTTGCAAGTTTCAAAGCAATAGCTTTGATAGTTTAAGAGAAAAAGTTGACCTAAACATAAAACTTAACCAAGAAATCTGATATTTTCTAAGTCCAAAAGGGGCCATAAATCTTGCAAAAAGCAGGACGGAGTTATGTTTCTTGCTATACAGGGTCAACTTATGATGGTGAACAAGTGTTGCAAGTTTTAAAGCAATAGCTTTGATAGTTTAGGATAAAAGCTGACCTAAACATAAAACTTAACCAAGAAAACTGATTTTCTAAGTCCAAAAGGGGCAATAAATCTTGCAAAAAGCAAGATGGAGTTATGTTTCTTGATGTACAGGGTCTGCTTATGATGGTGAACAAGTATTCCAAGTTTCAAAGCAATAGCTTTGATAGTTTAGGAGAAAAGTTGACCTAAACATAAAACTTAACCAAGAAATCTGATATTTTCTAAGTACAAAAGGGGCCATAAATCTTGCAAAAAGCAAGATGGAGTTATGTTTCTTGCTATACAGGTCAGCTTATGATGGTGAACAAGTATTCCAAGTTTCAAAGCAATAGCTTTGATAGTTTAGGAGAAAAGCTGACCTAAACATAAAACTTAACCAGGCAACGCCGACGCAGACGCCGACGCCGACGCCGACGCCGACAACCGCTCAAGTGATGACAATAACTCATCATTTTTTTTCAAAAAATCAGATGAGCTAAAAAAATATACTTGTTAACAGAAGAACAATATCTAAATTTCTATACACTGTGCAATACAGCTACCTGTATTTATTTCATAATGTCTGTTCATAGTTATATACATGTATTTGAAACAAAAGGACAATATAAAAAGTACCCAAATTCCAGGTTCACGTATTCCAGGACATTTATCATTTCTTGGGCACACCAGCTCTGGCAACAACACTTTATAATAAAATGCCGTCAGTTTACTGACAACACACATCCACAAATTTTCATCCCTGTACAATCTTTCTATATGTAACTGGTAAGGCCTGTCAGTACGGACAACAAAATCTAACCAGTCCATTTGTGTAATACTCATAAGGCCCTGACATTGATAAAAATAATCATGATTTCTTTTTAAAGTCAATTCATCATTTATTATCTGTAAGCAAAAATTCCTTTTCTTATTCTTTGCTGCCTCCAACAGATCAGTATTTTCACAGTACAATAGATTTTTTACTTCAATAAGGCCCATCTTCCCATCAGATGTGGTTACTTTTCCATCTGGGCTAGCAGCCAAGAACTGTCTCTGAGGATGTACTACAAGACCCATTCTGTGAACTGTGTTTCCAGTTTTTTCACAGTACTCATCAATAGCAGTCTTCTCATACTGATGTCCAATTCTGGTTGATTTGTTTCCATTAAAACTGCTGTATAGTAGCTGCTTCACTATAGGCTTAACAGGAATTCTACAACTTCTTTTATAAATCTTTCCAATATTTGAAGATGTAATTCGTTTCCTTCTTTCTTCCTTCCATGTTTTTGAAATACTCTGATCCTTTGTTTTCTGTTCAATATTTTCCAATTCTTTTATTGGGAGGTTAAACTGTTTCTTCATGAAGTCTTCTTTCAGCTTTTTCATAGATTCCTCAGAAATGTCCTCGGTGACATCCAATGCATCTTTTCCATAGTCCAATTTTCCTGATTTTGTTGTTTTGGCAGCCTGCATCTTTTTTTTCCATCTGTTGGCTTTCTGTGATGGTTTTGACTTTACAGCTCTGTTTCCTTGAAGTATGCAGGATCTTTTCTCATACAGATTAGTAAAAGTTTCTCCTGCTGTACTTCCCGTACATCTCTCCCATACTTCATTGGACCAGGTTGGTCCAATATTATGTCGAAGTCCTGCTGCATAACAACGTGTGTTCCATGAGCCCCTGTTTGTCCAATTAATTACCTTTCCGCCGTCAAACTTTGAACGAATTCTCATCCAATTTTCACACACATTTGTGGTAAAATTTCCTATGTACCTTTCTGACTTCTCTGCAAATTTGTTTAAGATGACATATATGTCACATAACATTTTCTCTTTTTCTTTGCCAGCCTTTAACGTTGTACCTAACCTAGCCTGTTCTTGAGCTTCAATGCTATCACCATCCATCCAGAATTCTGCCTGTTCTCCACATATATCTAGGTCTTCCTCTTCATTTGGAATATCCTCTGAGCCTTTAACTCTATCTGAAGCCTTTGCAGATTTTGCTTTGCAAAAGTCAGTTGAACATTTCTCATGATTTCCGAAAATATGGAAAACAGAGTTCCGAATATCGTGTGCAAGCTTTTTTCGTCCAGAACATACATTTGCTTCATGTGATCGCATTCTTATAGCACATCTTACTGCACTAACAATTCTTATTCTTGTTGCTTTTGTAAGGTTACCTTTACCTTTGTACTCTGGCTTCTCATCTACAAGCTTCTCCAGGTTTGAACGCAAACACTTGCAAGCATGATTTGCGCATTCGTATTTCTTCACTGCCAACCCCCATCCTGGCACCTCTTCCCTAATACGAGCAAATACCGAAGAATCTCCATCTCCAATCAAGTTGATGTACCTTATACCAAACTGATTTGCCCTCAGAAAGCCTTCAACTATTATATCAGCCTCCATAGCTTGGCTGCTTTTGTCCCAGTTCTTGAAGCAAATGTGTTGTTGAGGAGCACAGCCAATGTTTTTCGCACGTGCACATATACAGCAAAACCTGTTGCGTACGCCTACATGAAGAAGCTTTTTGGTTTCTGCTCCAACAATAATAGCCACTCCTCCCATAGCATTAAAGGTATGCTTATGGCTTCTCTTAGACCATCCACCATCAGTGATTACAGATATAGCTGGAACTCCTTTGAGAGAAAAAAAATTTTCATGCAATTATTATTGTATGGTAATTACATAAAATTATCAAACTTTCTAAGCTACACAAATACACTGAAGTCATTGATATTCATTAGGAAGTACTTTTATTGATTTGGTGCTGCAGGCATTCCATGTATTGAAATTTCACAAAGCAAGATTCGCATTATTTTAACAAAGAACCTTTTGAGCAAAAGCATGAAGATAGAAACACACTGTTATCTAACAAGAGCTGTCTGTAAGACAGCCAATGCTTGACCATTCAACTTCTTATCCCAGAAACAGGAATATGACCTTAAATTTTACAATATCTATATAGCTTCAATCCAGTATCTGCATTAGTTTTGGAGGTAACTTGTATGCAAAAGTTTATATAGAAGTTTTAAGGTCACAGGGGTATAATTTGGCCAAAATGCATGTCAGACTTCTTGGACTTGATACTATAACCTATTTTTATAACACCAAATACACAAAAGCCATGTAAAGTTTCAATTCAATATGAATGTGCATTTCATTTGGAGACAGTAACTTGCATGGAAAACTTCAAGAAGGATTTTCTAAATCCATAAGAGGACATAATTTGCCAAAATACATGTTAGAGTTAAAGGACTTGAGGTTGGCAATTGACCTAGAAAACAAATAAAAAGTTTCAGAGCTATACATCTTAAAGTAATCACTATAATTTGTACTTGCATGCAAAACTTCCAACAGAAGTCAAAAACGGGGCATACAATTTGGCCAAAATGCATGTTACAGTTAACATTCTTCACGCTGTATCAACTAGTTTTATGACCCTGAGGACCAGGTGAAGATTCAATTCAAAATCTGCATTACTTTTGGCGTAACTTGCATGTAAAACTTAACAAGTTTTTTTTCTAATTTCAAAAGTGGGCATAATTTGGCAAAAAGCATGTCAGAGTTATGGCTCTTGATGTTATATCACCTACTTTTAAGACCCCAAAGACACGTCTGAAGTTTCAATTCAAGGTCTGCATTAGTTTTGCAGATAGAAACTTGCATGTAAATCTTTAGCAGGATTTTCTAACTGCAAAATCAGTCAAAATTTGACCGATATACATGTCAGAGTTATGGGATTTGACCCAGTGAGGTAAGTAATTGATCAAAAACAAAAGAAGAAAGAGGTCTTTGTAAGACAGTGTGCTCCACTATTGGGAGATTTGACAGTAAAATGAATTCATTTCTCAATTAAACAAGAGCTGTCATAGGAGACAGCGTGCTCGACAATTTTGCTGCTGGATAGTGAAAGTGGGCACATCTGAGGAAACTGGAGCTGTCAATGGAGTATATAATGACTCAAATGGTGCATGAAAATATAGCACAAAACATGTACCTTGAGTCAGAGTCAAAAATATTAAGAAATACTCATCATATAGGGAACATAGTATTTTGTAGTTACAATATTACGAAACTGTACATATAAAATAAATAAAAACTTAGACTAGATGCCCACGGGCAACATGTCAAGCCTGCCAGCTGTCAAAAGGACTAGGAGTTGCACAGGACACCCTGTCTCATTGAGGCAAACATTTATGCCAAATAAAAAATGATTGTAAAAAATTACAATATGAAGTTATTTCTAGTTACAAGAAAGGGAAGTAAATCTTTAAAAAAATCTAAGTCCACACAAAAATCCTTATGATCAGTAAAAAACAGTTACGAATTTATAGTAACAACTAAGAGAAGTTAATCTTAAAAAAAGAAATAATTCTAAGTCCACACAAAAATCCTAACCTGGTAAGAATAGGTCAAAATACACCTCAAAATTGGATTTAACATGCATATTGTACTACAGAAAAGTGGTCTTGATTTTTACCATAGATCAATATAAGCTATTTTATAGTAACAACAAAGAGGAGTAATTCTAGGTTCTTGCACATGACACTCCCTGTCATGATGGTGAACAATTGTGCCAAGTTACATCAAAATCCCTCTATGCATGAGAAAGAAATGCTCCGGACAAAGTCATTCTTGTATCTGACCTTTGACCTCTAAATGTGACGTTGACCTTAGACCTAGGGTCCTGGTTCTTGTGCACGACACTCTGTCACATGGTTGTGAACATTTGTGCCAAGTTACATGAAAATCCCTCCATGCATGAAGAAGAACTGCTCCGGACAAAGTTTTTATTGAATTTAACCTTTGACCTGCAAGTGTGACCTTGACCTTTGAGATAGGAACCTGCAGTTTGCGCAGGTCACTCTGTCTCACTGAGGTAACATTCATGCAAAATATAAATGAGACTGCTCCATGCATGTCAAAGTTATGGACCTGACAAACAAATCCAGACGGACACACGCACACGCATACACCGAACAGCCATTTGGACAACTATGTCTTCGCTTCCGCAAGCGGGCTTGACAAAAATTAATTTAAATCACTACATACAAATGGAATTGTTTAATTATGTAATAAACCATCTTTAATTAATCAAATTAATTAAATTTATTAATAAGTTAGATGGAGTGGAAGTACACCAAAACGTTAACCTGAAATTTCAGGTAAAAAGGGGGAATAATTCATGAAATAATGTACCAGAGTTATGTTCCTCGTGTCATGTGATGTTGGTGATGATGTTTTAGATTTAATTATCTTAAGTTAAAAAAAGAGATAGAGAGAAAGTGAATCCAAACTTTAACCTGAAATTCAAAGTTTTGTTTTGTTTGGTTAACGTCGCACCAACACAATTATAGATCATATGGCGACTTTCCAGCTTTGGGGTTGGAGGAAGACCCCAGGTGTCCCTTCGTGCATTATTTCATCTCAAGCGGGTACCTGGGTCAGGCTGTCTTGCATACCCTGACAAAAAATTAGGGCTAGTTTTAGGGCAATTTGTACAAAAAAATAGGGCTAAAATTAGGAATTTGGTACAATTTAAAGGAAATTTTAGGGCTAAATTTAGGAATTTTCAAATTAAAATATGGACTTTAAAGACCATGTAATGTGCTTACCTTTATGTGATTGACATAAAAGTAACTCACAAATAGTGCTTTATTTACAGAAAAGACGTCTACCAGCTTTCCACTGTTTTGAACTGTGCTAAACTGTTTTTTTCTGAATGAGAAGAACTTTTAAACAACATTTAAAACATTTTCTCTTTTTGATCATTGCAAAAAAAGTTAAAAAATTAGGAATCTTTGTGACAAAATAGGGCCTTTTTAGGAATTTCCTTTGATTTTTAAAAAAAAAAAGGAATTTTAGCCAAATTGAAAAAAAATAGGAAAAAGTAGGAATTTTAGGGACGCTAGACAGCCTGCTGGGTAGAACCACCGGCCTTCCGTAAGGCAGCTGGATGTCTTCCTCACATGAAGAATTCAACGCCCCGAGTGAGGCTCGAACCCACATCGATGAGGGGCAAGTGTTTTGAAGTCAGAGACCTTAACCACTCGACCACGGAGGTCCCTAAAAAGAGAAAATAATCTATGAAAAATTGAAGCCATAATTGTGCACCTTGTGTCATATGATGTGGGTGATGATTGTGAACAACTGTTTTAAGTTTAAATCAAATCCATTCAGTAATAACAGAGATAGAATGTTTAAAGTGCACCAAAAATTTCACCTGAAAATCTAAGTTTAAAGGGGGGATAAATCATGAAATATTGGTGCCAGAGTTATAACCCTTATGATGTCAGATGATGTGGGTATGATGAGAAAGTGTAAATATTTTTTAACCAAGGTGGGGACGTGGAAAGACTACGACGCCAGGTCGAGTAGAATAGCTCTCCTTATACTTCGTATAGTCGAGCTAATTAATTTAACTATGAAAGGGACATAATCTAGTCAAAAATACAAATCGCAAACTTGATGATGATGATGATGATGACGATAAAGAAACATTAAGTTTCAAGTCATTATCTTATAAAAGTACTAAAGTTAACCTAGAAAGCAAAGATTGCCACAAAAGTTTAAGCATTAAAGGGGCATAATTCTGTCATAAATACAATTACAGTTATGGGGATTGTAATAACACATGTAGATGATGATCATAAGGAAATATTGTTAATATCCAGACAATATCATTAAGTACCAAAGATAGTCTTTTAACGAAGCTTTCGAAAATAAACAAGTGAATGAAGTATTGCCATGCAATACAAAGTCCCCTACTGAAAGGCACCTAATTTTCTCTACTGCAACTGATATGTCAATAATGTATAAACAATATAGTACTATTATACAATATGTTATAACAAAACACTTGGATTAAAATTTGTATATATAAAAACCTATAGTTGTTTTCATATAGCATTTTTTTTTGGCCGATTTAATATCAAAAAGGTATCATATAAGTTATTTATAGGAAAAAAAAAAAAAAAATTTCTATACAAGTCCATACAAAACTCTTCACCAGGTAGATATGCGTCAAAATACAACTAAAAATTGGATGTAACATGCATGTTGCACCACAGAAAACTAGTCTCAAATTTTCCCTACGGCCTGTAATAAATATGTTACAATATAACCTAATTAAAGTAACAACAAAAGGATATGTACATAACTCTAAAAACGAGAGTGCCTCACGGTAGTCAATCATTTGTGCCAAGTTACATCAAAATCCCTCCATGCATAAAGAAGAAATGCTCCGGACAAAGCATTCTTGAATTTGGCATTTGACCTCTAAGTGTGACCTTGACCTTTGACCTAGGGACCTGGTTCTAACGCACAACAATCTGTCTCATAGTTGAGAACATTTATGCCAAGTTACATCAAAATCCCTCCATGCATGAATGTAATTTGCTCAAAATAAATGTCAAACTTATGGAAGTTCAGCCAGTGCTGTTGGTAATTGATGTAGATAAAGAGACCTATATACCTTTAGGCAGTTAATTGTGTTTGGATCAAACTTTTTTTCTACATGTAGAATTTGATTAAACTTTGATTTTTCAAAACTTCAGAATATACCTAGAAAATTCAGCATATAAAAAGAATAGGGTTGTGTTCTTGATTTTTTGCTAGACTGATTTGAAAAATTTGGACCTCACACAATTTTTCATAATGGGAGTCTGTGGGAAAATAGCAATTTCTCCACAATGTAGATTTTAATAAAACTTCTCAGTCGCAAATAAACATATGGCCTATAATATAGTGAAATAAAATGTATAGGTCCGTGTGCCTATTTCAGAGATATTTGGCCATGATAAAAGTGAATCGCCTATTTGAAGCTTATTTTAGACATTATTTGAAATATTTAACATGTCAGATGCTTTAATATCATATTTAAACTTTAGAAAGATAGTTACTGTTACTACTTCATAAATTTATTCAAAGGTTGCCATTAATTTATAAACTAATTTTCATTTCCGTATGCCGAATCCAGGCTTTATTCTACGTTTTCCAGATTTATAAATGACTTTACGCCATCACTTCCAATTTATGTCTTAAGTACGTAACAGCTTAGTCTAATATTCTTGCACGCAAAACTTCAACTAGGATTTTCTAAGGCCAAAAGGGGGTATGATTTGCTCAAAATGCATGTCCGAATTATGGGACTTGATGTTTTCACCTAGCTTCATAACACCAAAGACCCATATAAATTTTCAATTAGATGTCTGAATTAGTTTTGGAGATAGTAACTGGCAAGCAAAACGTTAACCAAGGGTTTCCAAGTCAAAGATACATGTTACAGTTATGGAAATTTTTTGTGAAATAAATTGAATCCTTTTGATTGAACTGTACATGTCATACTCTGAGGACCAGCATTACAGACAAGTTCTAACATAGCATTTCATAAGAAGTCAGTAAAAGTTACTTTCTTTATTTTAGTATAGGGAAATATTTCATTTACAAGGAATTGGCCAATTTTCAGAAGGTACAGAGACAGCCAACAAACATAATGGAGCCAAGCATGAAAGCAGATAGTACTTGATAAACATGCTTGGTGTGGGACTCGAACCCACGACTACCTATCAGTAATAGGCGCTCTTCCAACTGAGCTAACCAAGCTGAGTTTAAAACTTAAATTGTCCTAATATAATGTCTACACAGTTACTAACTTCCACCCAAATCTAACCATACTTTTCTTAGAAGTCAAAAAAGGAGCATAATTTGCACAAAATACATGTCAAAGTTATTGGACTTCATCCTGTGAGACTGGTGACTGACCTAAAGAAAGAAAAATAAGTTTCAAAGCCATATGCCTTTCATCAATAGATATATGTACTTGCATGCAAAACTTTTGCATATCTTCTGATAAACTTTGGCATATTTTCTGCACAACCTTTTACATATTTTCCAAATCCAAAAAGGGGCAGAATTTTACCATGTCAGAGTTATGGGACTTGGTGCTATGACACAGTTTTATAACATGAAAGACACATGAAGGAAGTTTCAATTGAATACCTGCTTTATTTTTGAGATAGTATCTTAAATGGAAGTTTTGAACTTCACTTAGAGATCATCAAGACAAATATTGTGAAGCTTAATAAAGATTGGGTCACAAATGTGGCATCTAGAGTGTTAAGAAGGGAAATGATGACCAACGATGCACTACGCATGTCGCATGACACCGGAAAATGAATGGTCTCAATGGGTCACCTTCAGCACTTGATGTGACATATCAACAACTTTTTTCTTTTTAAAACTTATGGACTCAATGCCACAAGGCGGTTATAATTTTGTTCTTTCACTTCCAGTTCTAGTACTCAACAAGAGCTGTCACTATTAGTGACAAATGCCCCCAAAGGGTGCCCAAGAATGCTGCAGTGTATGTGCTAAACATGCCAGAATAATTTATTTTTATTTATTGTTTTTTTCGGATTTAACGTCGCACCAACACATGATGGCGTCTTTCCAGCTTTTAATGGTGGAGGAAGACCATAGGTGACCCTCCGTGCATTATTTCATCTCGAGCGGGCACCTGGGTAGAACCACCAACCTTCCGCAAGCCAGCTGGATGTCTTCCTCACATGAAGAATTCAACGCCACGGGTGAGGCTTGAACCCACATCGATGAGGGGCAAGTGATTTAAAGTCAGGGACCTTAACCACTTGGCCACGGAAGCCCCTGCCAGAATAATTTAGGTATGTATCTAGGTATGAATCATGTTGTGACCTTGACTAAAGAGTACCAGGTTATAGGTATGACACACGTAACAAGAGCTCGTACAACAGGAAATGCCAGTAATTGCACAAGGAATAGAAATCATTTGCTCACTGTAAACAAAAGTTCTACTGTTCCGGTTCAAAGTGACCTTGACCCTTGATATTATACCTCAAAATCAGGAGATGTCATGTGCTGGTCATGATAAACCTCCCTACTGAGTTTCTTGATCCTAGGCCCAAGCGTTCTAAAGTTACCATTTGGAAAGGGTTTAACTGTTCTGGGCCAATGTGACCATCACCTTTGGCCTACTGACCTGAAAATCTAAAGGGGCCATCTACTGGTCATGACCAATCTCCCTATCAAGTTTTGTAATCCTAGGCCCAAGCGTTCTCTAGTCATCATATGGAAACGGTTTGTTCCGGGTCACCGTAACCTTGACCTACTGACCTTATAGGGTTATCTGCTGGTCATGATTAACCTCTCTATCAACTTTCAAGATCCTTGGCCCATTGGTTCATGAGTTATCGTCCGAAACCATTTAACTGTTCCTGGCCAATGTGACCTTGAACTTTGACCTACTATCTCTCAAATCAACTTCCCTTTCGATTCTCCTGATCCTAGGGCCAAGCATTCATGAGTTATTGCCTGAAAACCGTTTAACTCTTCCTAGTCCATGTGACTTTCAAGTTTGACCTACTGACATAAAAATCAATAGGGGTCATCTGCTGGTGATGACCAACCTCCCTAACAAATTTCCTGATCCTAGGGCCAAGTGTCCTTGAGTTATTGACCGGAAACCGTTTTACTGTTCCAAGCCACTGTGACCTTGACCTTTGACCTACTGATCTCAAAATCAAAGGGATTCTTCTGCTGTTTATGACCAGCCTCCCTTTCATCTTTAACAATCTTAAGCCCAAGCATTCTTGAGTTATCATCTGGACACATTTAAACTGTTCTGGGTCACTGTGACCTTGATCTTTGACCAACTGATCTCAAAATAGCGGTCATCTGCTGGTCACGATCAACCTGACAACCTCCCAATGAACTTTCATGATCCTAGACCCAAGCATTCTTGAGTTATCATCCGGAAACCATTTAACTGTTTCGGGTCACTGTGACCTCGACCTTTGACATACTGATCTCAAAATCAAAAGGGGTCATCTGCTGGTGATGACCAACCTCCCTATCAACTTTCAGATCTTGAGTTATCATCTGGAAACAGATTTGTCTAAATACCAAGCGACAGACAATATAAAACACAACAAAACAATATACCCCTCCTCCGAAGAGGGGCATAAACTATCACCATTGTAATCTTTAATTAACTTGATAAATTGCAGACCTATGGACCAGACAAGAAACAGACCTTGTTAACCTTTCCCTCCTAAGTCTGATATTGACCTTAGAGCTTGGGGCTTTGGTCTTGTGGTTAACACATTATGTAAATTATTGTAGGGAACATAAATGCTAATTACATTTCAAAATCCCTTCATTGATGGCAGACTAAAGCCCTCAACAGACGGTAGGTTTTTGTTGTACAACACCAATTAAATTTAAGATGTACAGCCAAATATTATCGTGTGTACGCTGCTATTCCTTGATTTCGTAAATCTTAAGTTTTGACTTACAGATTAGGACATGTTCTATTTCGTAAGTTTTGCCTTTCATACCACCCACAATGAAAAGCAACAAATTGGTAAATAATTAGTTGATAAGAGGCAAGAGAATGAAATTCCAGAAACAATTGGCCAAAAAATAAACACAAATCTGAATATAAAATGGCTTGCAATGCATAATGGAAAAAGGATGACACTGAAAAGTTAAATGATTTGAGCCGCGCCATAAGAAAACCAACATAGTGCATTTCCGACCAGAATCCACAAAGTCTGGTCCATGCTGTTCGCTAACAGTTTCTCTAATTCCAATAGGCTTTGAAAACAAACATCACTGATCCTGACCAGACTGCATGGATGCACAGGCTGGTCTGGATCCATGCTGGTCGCAAAGCCACTATGTTGGTTTTCTCGTGGCGTGGCTCATTTGTGTTATGCGTAATCAAATTCATGGGACATATAAAGGTGAATATCATTTTTTACTATTAATGGTTACATTCTTTTCAGTACCTGATGCACTATGTTTACTATGTAAATCTTTTTCAGATAATATATGGTAGTGGAATACTGTCTGAATGTGAAACATGTACAATTTTGAAATTGTACATCTTTGAGATAATTTGTGTTGTACAACTAGAACCTACCATCTGTTGAGGCCTTTATGGACCACACAAGATACACACCAAGTTAACTTTTAACCTCTTACTTTGACCTTCACTTTACACCTAGGGGTAAATGGATCCTGCATATTACATGTCATATCATTTATGATGTGGAACATTTATGCAAGTCATTATAAATCACTTGATTAATGGCAGAGTTTGAAACAGAAACAACTAGAATGTGTCTGTAGGACACAGGGTGTGCCCCCACTGGTACATTTGTCACAAATAAGGGGAAATCATTCAAATGTTTGCAGTCTTAATGGGGTATAGCCTAAAAAAAAAAATGAAATGGATTCATTATTCTATACCATATACTTTTTGAGCTATGAGCATGACAAAGAAAAAGTCCACTATTTTGACTATTTCAAGGGCCATAACTGTAATAGACACTAAAATTCTCAAAAGAATGCCAAGTGTGCAAGGTCACATTATGATAAAAGACGCAAGCATTGGTTTCATGAAATTACATTAAATACTTTTTGAGTGAAGCACATAATTAGGTGAAAATGTGCATTTTTTTAGTATTTCAGGGGCCGTAACTCTGGAAATAGTGGGGTGGACCCAGATAAAAAAATAGGTGCTCAAGTTCATATCATGATTAAGACTCATGCAAGGTTTCATGAATCTATATCAAATACATTTTGACTAGGCATGTCAGAAGGTGAAAATGAGCATATTTGACTATTTCAGGGGCCATAACTCTAAAAATAGGGGGCGGAGCCAGACAAAATAGGAGGTGCGCAAGTTCATACCATGATAAAGACTCATGCAAGGTTTCATCAATTTATATCGAATACTTTTTGAGCTAGGTGTGTCACAAGATAAAAATGTGCATTTTTGACTATTTCAGGGGCCATAACTCTAGAAATAGGGAGAAACCAGATGAAAAATAGGAGGTGCGCAAGTTCATATCATGATTAAGACTCATGCAACGTTTCATGAATCTATATCAAATATTTTTTGACCTAGGGGGCACAAAAAACAGACCTTGTTAACCTTTGACTTCTAAGAGTGACCTTCACCTTGTAGCTAAGGATCTTGGTCTCATGTTTTACACATTGTCTCATTATGGTTTACTGTTATGCCAAGTTATTTAAAAATTCCTTCATGGATGGCACAGTTATAGACCGGTCAAAACAAATCCTGTTAATCTTTGATCTCTAAGTATGACCTTCACCTTGTACCTAGAGGTCTGGGTCTTCTGCATGACACATTGTCTCATTATGGTGAACATTTATGTCACATTATTTCAAAATCCCTTTCTGTATGGTAGAGTTACAGTCCCGACAAGAATTTACATGGAGGCACACATGAACAGACAGTGTGATTTTAATATTAAGCACTCAAAGCTCAGTCAGGAGGCCACGGGTGGCAAATTCTATTGTCTGTATTGCCCAGGTTGTCCCAAAGCTTGGACAAGTGAAATTTGACCAGAATTTACTATATAACTATCATACGAACAATTCCAAAGTAACAACTGACAAAAGCGGACAAGCAAGTCAAAATAAGATTTCGCCACCCCTGCAGAGTGTGCAGATGTACAGAATGATGTTCTCTGTAACAATTTGATCAAAAACCTTGTGTCTGACATCATTTATTCTCCACCCCTGATTCATGTGGGGAAGTTGGCAGTTACTTGCAGAGAACAAATTTGTATCAGTACACAATCCAGAATCACTGGTTACGTTAACAGCCCAATGTTATATAATAAAATACTGCTCAAGTTTAAAAAAAGCAGTTAAAAACTAGAGCTATCACTAAAGGTGATGAATGTACCCCCTGCATGCACTGACACAGTACATTGCAATTTGAAGCACACAAGATTGCATAATTATGTGGACTGTATGTATATAGACTGTATGTATACAGTATAGTAACAAAAACAAAGTGCCATAACTATGCAGAATATTTATCTAAAAGAATGTAACATGCACCATGCACAACTAGGGTTGGTACTGAACACTTGTGTGAAGTTTCATTAAATTGTGTGTAAGGGTTTGGTAGATTAGGCACGCACAAGATTGCATACCAGTTGTTCGAAACTTTAACAGCTGACTGAGCTAACGGTCGGTTAACTTTATTAGTATATTTCGACAGTTTATAAAACTTATGTACTTGTTAAGTATCATAAACACTAAATCATCTTTACAGTAAAATTAAAACATCATACTAGTGTTTCCCACCCACCAAGACTAGTATCTTGAATAGAAATTTAACAGGCGGTTAGTTTAACAGCTTACTGCAGTGGTCGTGGGTTCGAGCACCATTGGGGTCACGACCATGACTTCTCATATGGCACCAGTACTGGGTTTCCCAGGAAACGGACTAGAGAGTGGTTATAATAAGCTTGAAGCTTTCATCACAATCGAGCTAAAACAAATTAGTATAAACTAAACTAAACTAATCTAACAGCCCGTTAAAGTTTCGAACAACTGGGCCCTGTTAGAAAGTCGAACAATTACATCATTCTTACAAGAAAGGCACGATATAGTTAAAAGTGTTCGTAGTCCTACGAGCATCTACGCACTAACTATATCCTGATAAACAAAATAAATAAATAAATAAACAGATAAACAAACAAACACCGACACGCGTTCCTGTTTTTATAAGAACAAAAATGAATATAACCGTAATTATTTTGTCACTTTATACCGATTGTTGAAAAGTGATTTCTAATAGAATCTGATAATTTATATGTGATTATGTATATTACCAGTAAGCACTAGTCCATACTTAAAATACCAGATTACTTCAAACAACAGTATTTTTTTTATCCAACATGTTTACCTCCGATTTGCTGTCGGCCTTTTTTGTAGTTTCGGAACCTGGCTATCTTCTTGAATCAACGTATCTGTCATCGTGTTTCGCCAACACTCCTCACAAAAACTAATTGTTCAGTAGTTCAATTTTGAGTATTTTTGAGAAATCCATATTTAACTGTTCAGCATTTGCGATTGCAAATGACTCAAAGTGTTAATGAACATCAAATTTTAGTAAATCCGTTATTTGAGTAAAACTGAATTTATACAAAGTAACCTGCATTCTTTTACATGCCCTACTGACAAAAAGCGCTAATGGTACAAAGATAATATCACTCTTATAAAAACACGTTAATCCTAATTTCTATAGAACGCGTGGGGCAGTTTTCAGTAATTGCAGTTTTTATGTCACGTGGTCTAAGTCGGATAGACAACTCGTGCCGTTGTCTACGGGATATATACAACTCGCTTTGCTCGTTGTATATATCCCGTAGACAACGGCACTCGTTGTCTATCCTGTACATGACATCCTTATTTACTCACTTGGATCAGCTCACGATTTTATCGTGCCTTGGTTACCTATTGTACAATGCTAAAAATCAATTAAGTGGACAAATGAATATCACTGTCCCCTACCACGACCTATTACAAAATTTACTATAAATTTTATAAAAAAGAAGTTATTGCTATATACTTTCTAGTTGTTACCCATATGTATGTTTTTTTCTGATGTTTGTTAAATATTGCACATGTGTCCTGACGTAATAAAGAAATATTGTATGGTATGGTATGG
This sequence comes from Mercenaria mercenaria, assembly GCF_021730395.1. Lineage (NCBI taxonomy): Eukaryota > Metazoa > Mollusca > Bivalvia > Venerida > Veneridae > Mercenaria > Mercenaria mercenaria. Next base: position 33,261,812 of record NC_069366.1, on the reverse strand, counting down.
TATTGTATGGTATGGTATGGTATGGGATTGCATTGCATTGGATTGCATTGCATTGCGTTGTATTGTATTGTATTGTATTGTATTGTATTGTATTGTATTTTGTTGTGTTGTATGAATATTTCATCCTCAAACAAGTATTTTGTGTACTGTACTGTATATACATGTAAATGTTTTTAGACTCGTGATCAGTCAATTTAGCTGTTCTAAAAATAGTCCGCTGTAAAACGAAAGTGAACACTTTTTGACTGCCGTTTACCGTTATGGACCTCTTGTCAGATGTTAAAAATAAACGGGAAATTGTAATTTGAAATATGATTGTAAACAGAATTAGCCTAATGCTTAATTTCGTTAAAACCGGTGTACAAATGGCATTATTTTGTGCCTGAAATAGATATATCAGTACATCTTTTGGAGCTTTTGACTTGGTAAGAAAAAGAGAACAACTGTTCACGCCCCTCCCCTTAGCCCTAGCAGAGATTTTAAACTTATTTTGACGCGGACTGCGGACAGCGGACTGCGTACTTACAGTAGGGGTTTTCTCAAAATATTTAAAAGTTCGCAAAAAAGAATACATACTTAGGGATACATGATTCTTTTATCTATATGCGTAGTAACTTTTGCCTTCATTGAACAAATTAGTGTATTTTGATTTAATTATCTGCTATTATGCAATACATACGTTTGAAAATACATGTATATGGATAGTGAACAGGCTACAATTAAAACACGTAAGGGGGCACCGTGGCCGAGTGGTTACGGCCTCTGACTTCGAATCATTTGCTCCTCATCGATGTGGGTTCGAGCCTCACTCGGGACTTTGAATTCTTCATGTGAGGAAGCCATACAGCTGGCTTGCGGAAGGTCGGTGGTTCTACCCAGGTGCCCACTTGTGATGAACTAATGCACAACCATTAAAGCTGGAAAGTCGCCATATCACCTATAATTGTGTCGGTGCGACGTTAAATCCAGCAAAATAAATAAAATTAAAACACGTAATCGCAATTTTCAGATGTCATCTAAATACTCCGTCACATTATCCCTGCGTTAAGCAGGTTCTTCAATTATCTGTATACTTTAACATTTTGTTTTAATATTTCGAGATATTTCTGACGTTACTTAACCTCCACGCGAATCGAACGACATGACATGTGAAGTTTCGAACCCACAGTACTATAATACCTTACCTTAATGTGTTCATGCATAAAAAATATAACTTGAAACATGGATTTGAAGATAACGGCGATTCCTTGTTTTAATATGTGTTCGTCCAATTCCTAGCAGCAAAATAAAAAAAAAAATGCAGTACAAAATATAATTGTAAATAATAATAATATATAGCATTCTGTCAGTGAATGAAATGAAAGTCCGTTTAATTTTTGTTGTACTGTATAAATACCGTGTTCTCGTAGTTTTCTGTACGAAAAGGGTTATTGATTTTCATTAATTTTGATAATTGTATCTAATGTTCGATAAAATAGAAGTTTTACTAAAATATCTTGAATGATTTTGTTCAACACTTGGTCTAAACATACAACAAGTTCTCATACATGTAACTTTCAACCCCGCCGAAACGAGATCCAATACATTATCATATTTTAGCTAAAACATCCTAAATAAGTTATTTATCAGCATGTTTGGAGATAAAAAAAGAAATAGCCACTTCGTATTTTCATAATCTGATATCAGAATTGCATGTTAAAAGTAGTTTCAAATTTACTATCTTAAAGTGACTACTCAGTATGGATTATCAGTCTCAACTGAAAATTAATCTTTAAGTACCATTTAAACTGGCTGTCAAAGTGTCAGTCTAAAACCCATCGGAGACCGAAAATTGTTTTGTGAACATTAGGCATGGGACGCGTCCAAGGTCAAATTCTAATCACATTAAAAATATGTTTTATGGCCAGTGCATGCATAGAATTGTCAACGAAATTATATTTTGACACCATTCAAGCAATTCTGTGTGATAAAACCAGCTTAGTAGTTGAGACTAGCCTTTATCATTATGACAAAGCCTTTTAGTCGGGTACCTTTTCGAACACATGCATACATATGGTATGTGTTACAGTAGATACTCGGCTTTGGGGAACTTGGACAAAGATTTAAACTCATGAAAACTCACGGTATATATTGGTTTAAAAAATTATAATGTAGCCATCTTTTATATCCTGATAACGTGACCGGCAAATCTGAAATTTGTAGGGTTTGAAATAGTTCAGAATATACATGAATAATACGAAGTAAGACAATTTTTTTACCGCGGTGCATTTAACTGTCACGCATCGTATCGTGCATATTCAGAATTGTGCGTCGTACAATAGCATTCCTGCGACCGAGTTCAGTAGTACGAAACTATGTTTCCAAAATCACTATATACATTCTTTGATACCAAATATTCAACTAACTTGTAACATATGTTATTTTGATTCTGGATCTAAAAAAGGCGAACCTCTTGCGGCACAGGGGAAGAGTGTCTGTCTCCATACCAGGTGGTCATTGGTTCAAATCCTTGATTAAAAAATATGTTGATCGTTGAATTAACAGCCGTTTTCACTGCTAGCGAATACTGGCGAGAACCGCACGAAATTGACTACAAGCATATAAATAAGTTGCTACACTTCAGATAAAAAAGAACAAGTTTGCGATGTCTTGTTTATAAATACGGTAGTCGAAAGATTTGAATACATACATAAATAAACAAAGGTATAAAAGGTAAAAGGATATTTAAAAAAATGCGCCCACGCTGTTAAGAATGCTTGTAAGACAAAATGCATGCATATTGAAAATTCATATATACAGTACAAATGATATTAGTAAATCTTATATCTGTCTTTTCTCGGATATTTTAAATGGAAACAATATTACGGCATTAGAACCGGATGCTAAATATGCCGCTTTTCAGTTTTGCATAAAATGCTTATATGCAGTTTGAGAAATCCCCAATAGTAAGTTCGCAGTCCGTGGTCCACAGTCCGCGTCGAAGTAAGCTGAAAATCTCTACTACCGGCTTCTTTAGATGGACACTGAATGATATACATGATCTAAAAGAAAATATTAGGAACACTGCGATCGAGTATGCGGCGACCTTTTACACGTCATTTAAAGACTTTGAAAGAATGTACTATCAAACCATCTCAATAATAGATGTTTTGGTATAGTCTTTATTGATACATTTTATCTGGCAAAATATCCTGTATCTTTATCCTATTTTTGAGATTAAAAACACATTTATATGCCATTTCTTAACACCAGGGGCCTATTTCACAAAACTTCGTACGAAGGTTTTTTTTCGTACGAACATCTTACGCATTTCGTACGATGAAAAAGCTGTTTCACGGAAGTTCGCAAATTTGCGACAGTCGTACCAAGTTGCAAATTTAAGAAAATATTCGCGAAGTTAAAATAAAAAGAATGGTATACTCTGCTAAACAGATTAAATGTGAGCAAGTTTCTTGAGAGAGAAAAAAACAACAACAACAAAGAATACAATAGCACAAGAGAAAAAAAAATCATATCAAAGAATACATTTCTGTAATGGAGCTGATATATTGTTCCTTGAAGCTGCCTCTGCATTCCGACCGTACCAAAAGAAACCCAAGTATAAATCCATACTTTGTTCAAGCAAATGTAGACAATTTCATTCATAACAATATATATATATAAAAGGCGATAAATAGAAATTAAAAGAAAGATAGATAATACTTGCATTTTTACGTTATTGAATTTATTGTACTACTTAAACCGACTTGATTGTTGAATAAAAGCTTGCACTGCTAAGGCCTCGCCAAATTAAAAAGTTGTTCATCGGATTTGCCGCTAGTATATTTTCAGAAACACTTGGCTTGCACTCACCCCATTGAAAAAAATCATGCCAAAATTTGTTGGTGCGCTACTTTTTACGGACGTTACAGTGTACAAATGCTTATTCTTGCATAAAAACTACTTTTTTCACTGGATCCGCCCATGTATTAACGGGAGAAAAATCGTGTGCAAACAAGGCAATTCACGTGCTGTTAATACCCGATTTTTATTTTTGAAATGCTTTCCCGGGGACGTATATATGTATTTCTGCGCAGATTGACATCTGGTATCTGCGTCTTGTTTCTTTCATAAAAACCTCTTCTTGAAGCATAAAAAAACAAAACCATAGAATGTTTTGCTGTATCAGTAACTAACGCCAAATGCGTTGTCCCCAACAATGTTCGTACTCGTTTCTTCCCTTGTTTACTTCCCTTTTAGAACTCGGCGTCGATTCAGATTTTGTAGACAACCGTGAATGATAAAGAACTTAGAATCGCGTGTAACCTGTGCGATTCTTTGTTTTTAGGAATCATATTTATGATTTTGGTAAGTATCAGTCGGTATGTTTTTATCTAATTTCTCGAAGAATTTAAATAAACAGCTTGGAAGCTTGACACTACGTTCGTACTCATCCATACTCCAAACTGTGTCCGTACTCAATATAACTCGAATGTAAAGTTATTATTCTTGAAATTGTGCTTGAGTGCACGAAATTGTGAAGTGATATGAACAAGTATTGGTAATTTTATGTTTGTAATAACGAAAGATAAAAAAATCGTTTAAAAACCTTCAGGATGCGCTTTTGATAGTGTTGTTTATTTCTGGGCCCTGGATACGGATATTTAAAACATGTTTACCGTTTCCAAGAACAACAAGAATGGTAAATAAAAAATGTACCGGAATCGTCAAGTCATCACATATGAAAACAAAACATAAAGTCGTCGTGTATTGTTTTTATGCAAGAATAGCGACATTACACGTTTGTTTTGAGTATTAACGTCTGCAGAAGCCCGCGGGATTGTTTGTGACCGAGTCCGAAACGTGTATTATCCCTAAATAATTCCAGTCCGAGACTGTTCTAAAATGGACGTTAATCACAATAAATACATACATACTAGTAGTCTAGTACACACATCGTCTATAATATAGTTGCATTAAAGTTATTTCCCCTTATGCAGTTACGCCATTTTCTTTAATCATTTACCAAATTGAGTTGCTACAAAAATCGGATTTATTTCATTGAAGATTGGATGAAAAAACATACTAATTTATTTGATAACAACAATCTACTTGGTTAGGGTAAATACGTATTGGTGAATGTCACTTTTCTCTGTCCAAATGATCAGAATTTGTATACGAAAGTGGGTGTGGTAAGGAATTTACATTATGAGTTGTGTTCAGACCAGTTTAGATCTTCAAATTTTCCAGTCCTTGAGTAGAATATTGTTAATGCATGTTAATCTCCATTTCAGACCTTAATTGAGACTTTGTTTTAGCAAATGTAATCCGTTAAGAAAGTTTAAAGTTAGAACAAGAGCTGTCTGTACGACAGCACGCTCGGCTTTTCTATGTACTTGACTCTGAATCAGAGCTTTGCCAGTAAAAGGGGCAATAATAGTCAATAGCTTTGAAAGTAACAGAGCTATTGGACATTATATAAAACTTAAACAAAAATATTCTAAGTTAAAAAGGGGCATAAGTCTGTCAAAATTTAATCAGAGTTGTGGGAATAGTTTCTCCTGGTGTAGACTTTGATAGTGAATAACTATTTTTTTCAAGTCAAAAGCTTTAATAGTAACAGAGATATTTGACTTTATCAAAAACTTCGAAAAGTCGTGCTGAGCTAAAAATGCTACATTTTCATAGCAGTAAATATTCAAGTCACATATCTATGCCATGATTATGGTTTAAGGTTATGCATTGTTGTATATTACATATTTTCTAACAGCATTTTCAAACACATACATCATTTGATTACACTGTACTGTATGCCAATGTTATTACCTTTTTTCACGAGTTCGCTTTGTTATGCGCCTGCAGGTCAAATTTTCTCAATCCCTGGTTAATTATTTTTCATGTAAAAGGGCTGTACATTCTAATGGTTTTTATTGGTAAATCGAGAGCTAAATCAAGACAAATATATTTCTTCGCTCTTCGCTAGCTCCTGATCTTCTCAAAAACAAAAACAAAAATTTTTTCGCTTGCCGCCTCAATTTTTTTTCAGAAAAAAATCCGATAAACAACTTTTCAATTTGGTGTGGCCTAAAAATATAATACTATTTTCTTCTTCTGTTAGTTTTTCTTTTCCAAAGAGTAATACAATGTATATTTGAATTTAAAGCGACTTGCCTCCAGATCGTTCGACAACAAAATAAAATATTTTTTTTAGATATCTCGAAATAAATGCTATATTTCTTAAGAAGGCTTTAAAACTTAATTCCTGACAAACTTTATGTTACGGAAACACATGAGAATTTGCTGTTTTTACTACTTTTTACGATGAAAATCGAAAAGCGTTTGTCACGCTTTAACTCCAGGTAAACTGTATCGATTATAAATATCTATATTTCGAAGTCATTATTCACTACTTCAGCTATAACGCTATTGGTTAAGCCTAAAAAGTTCTTTGTTTCCGGTAACATGCTAAAAAAATTAGGGTAGGTAGGTCGGAATTTTTTTTTGTATTTTTTTTATTAAGGGAGACTTTTCGGAAATTATTTTTGTGTCAAAAATGAATACAAATAAGGGGGTTATGCCTTTAGAGCATCAGTAAGTTGATTTCTAACATCACTGGCCATGTTTAAAGCATAAAAAGTGCAGTTTTGCAACTTTTTGTTAAAAAGTTGAAAAAATATTCTCCAAGGACATAAAACATTTAGGGTCGGGCCAAAAATTTAGGGTAGGTCGGGATACCGGAAACAAACATTTTTTTTACGCCTTAGCACCACGGGAAAATGTCTTTATTGCCGCGGCGTTCCAGGGTTCGATTCCCGACTAGTCAAGATCTAGGTCTTCAATCATGGACATGTGGAGGTACAAAGATGAGCATTACTCATCTAAGCTGTGCAAACTGCAAATATGAGAGTGAGATGAGTGAGACACTCATACCACTTCCCATGTATATAAAATTCATGCAAGGTTTCATGCAATAAGATAAATATTAAATCTGTATCTTAAAATTCAACATCTTCTAAATGAATTGAAGTTCTTCAAATATGATACGACACTTAAAGAATGCAGAGTTAAATAATCTCTTCTGCGCATCAAGTTAACTCATGAATTAACCAACATCAGCAACTCAGGACAAAAACAGAACTGTATAATCATTGAAGTAACAAGTTTCCATCACGATCGACAGTTGACGGTACTCTCAGGATCATCTCAGTATTTCCTTCTGTCTATCTGTCAAAACGAAGGAAAAACATGTGCAAAATATAAACGAAACAAACGTCATCGGCACTGAGCATTCTGATTGTTTGACCGCATCACGCACCGCTGTATATAAACTAAGTAGTTCAAGAACTGTCATCAATCTTCAGGATAAATCAAACATTGTCCGCCATGTTCCATGTACACGACATTGAAATAAAAATATATAAATAACTTAACTGAACCGCAGAAACTCCAACTTGAATCCAAACATCGAACGCCATCGTTACTTTCACTTATGAATTCTCCTGTAACAGTACACAAGGGGCAGGACGTGAACGGGTAGGACGTGAAGTGGTTGCACACTTACTTCGAACGAGCGAAATGGTTGCAAACTTGCAAAATGGCGGATATTTGCTAAAATTATCACATGTTCGTTTATTTTTTTTTATCAGGTAAGTGGGTTTCAATGGTATTTCGAGCTCTACGGATATGTGCATGCATCAATTTTATTACCTGCGGCCTGAAGGCCGCAGGTATATTGGAATACAACAAGTAGTATAGCACATGGGAACTGGGCGATTTCACGTGACTTTTTACCGATATGCGATTGGCTTATCGCATTTATGGAACGCCGTTTTTGCAATATAGCTAGCACTCTATATGATATTTGGAGAAATGTTTGTGACCTGAATTCCTCATTCATTATTTCATATAATTTATACAAACTTTCAGCAATGATCAATATTGATACCTTGTTGTGCATAAGGGTTTTTATGTTAATTGCTCTTCAATTTCCTAGATCATTATGGTTCTGTGTTGTCAAGCAAGTCCATGTGAAGGCATGAATCACAATTGTGAAAGCTCTAGTAAAGTATTTCAATAGTCAAGGAATACGACCAGTTGAGCTAAAAGTTATGTTATACATGAAAGGGAAATATAGTTATTTTTGCTCAAAACAATAACTTTCAGAATTAAGAAATACATAGTCCATATATCTACTTGTAAATCATGTAGAATGGAGTAATATTTCTTACATTAAAGCGTAATGGTATAATAAAAAACAAAACAAGTACGTTATTCACCCATAAGTTACTATCAACAAATTCTGGTCTGTATAATTTCTGGCCGCAGGAAATCTTTCGACTTGTGTCTACTTTGCACTCGCTTTTACGTTTCATCGTCGTAGATTTCGAATTGTCAAAGTTAGTGAAGGTATAAATTGGTCATGTGCATGTTTTGATATTTGAACGGGCTTTTTGTTGATTTATTAATTATTATGCTTAAACTAGCCTGTTTTCGGACACTTAAATGAGACATAACAACTAATTGTGCAGATTTTCATAAAAGTTTGGTTCTGCATGTTTCATAGATGACTCTATACCCAAATAAATCATGTACAAGCTATTCTTTGTTGCAAACTTGTACTTCAAGCAATTTCGGACGCAAACTTTACTTGAAAAATAGTGTCCAACGTTCGGAACATGTCGATTGTGTTACATGTACAAAATTTGTCTTGATTGGGGTGTACATTTTGTGCAGCATAACGCGGCCATTTCATGTTCTGAAATAAAAATTTGATTTTAAACCTTGTTATATTTTTGTGAAAATTGATAGTGTAATGTGCGAGTTAAACTGAATCCACTGACTTTATTAAACTATATAAGATGATCTCATAAAACAATAATTTGAAAATAATTTAATATCCTTGTTCCTCTCTAAGTTTCATTAAGTGCAGATTTTCGTCTAGGAGACTCGTGACTTTTTCGCCATTAAAAACTCCAAAACGAAAATGTTTTGCAAAAAATATATGATGGCCTGCCCAAAACTTAAAACTGATTGATAAATCAGTGGAATCTGCAAAAGAATGTTAAATATTCGGAGCGAAAATCATTAAAAAAAAGATCAAAGAAGAAGAAATTGTAACAAATGATAGTGTACCTTCAGCAAGCAATAATACAAATAACGGCGATGATAAAATGAAAGAATATAACAAACTGTAGGTGAAATTAATGAGGCGACTTCTCTTTTGACACGTTTGGTACGGGATGGAAAATATTCTTCATCAAGTATTTCATTTAAGTTGTTCAAAGATACACTGCAATGGTACGATTGCAAAACGATTTGAAATGCAGTATCCTGAAGAAACTAAAAAATTCTTTTGGACAGGCCAGATATTAATTGGAGGACAACAATTTGTCAGATTCATGTGTGGCTTTGTCCATCAAGTGTTTGTGCAAGAAGGAAAAGCGATAGCAGGTTACTACATCATCATCTTAGAAATGTCAGTTGAGTTTGGTGTTGCTTTTCCCCATTAAATATCTTTCATTGCTTTCCCATAATTTTCTATGTTTTCTGTTAAAATCCCTGGTTCTGATTTATCACTACCAAATGCATTCACTGAAACCACGCATGAATCGGACAAATTGTCCTTAAAATAATCTCTGGCCTGTCCAAAAGAATTTTTCAGTTTCTTCAGAATATCTCACTTCAAAAATGGTTTTGCAATTGTACCATTGTAAGGCATCGTTGAACAACTTAAATGAAATATTTGTTGTAGGACATTTCCCATCCCATCCTTTAGTTAAAACTGTTTCCTCTGTATAAATACCACTTAATGTTTGGACTGTCCATCGTATGTTATTTGTAAAAATATCGTTTTGGAGCTTTTAATAGCGAAAAAATCACGTGCCTCTTAGACAAAATTTTGCAGTTCACGAATCATGGAGTGAAAATAATGCATATCTCTTTTTTTTAAATATACATGTCCGGCACCTCACATGCGCCGTTTATTGCACTTTCTTACACTTTGTTTGCTAAATGTGAGGACCTTTTTACAGCTAGGCATGATGGAAACGCGTCTTCAAATATATAAAAATATGGAAACACATTAAAATTGTTTTCAAATTATTGTTTAACGAGATCGTTTTATAATTTAAAAAAGTCAGTGCATTTATGTCGCGCATTTTCATGAAAATGTGACAGTTTTTATCAAACAAATTGTTATTTTATAACATCAAAGGGCCGCGTGATGCTGCATAAAATGTACAACACTGATCAGGCCATATGTTGTACAAGTAACACAATCAACATGTTCGACACTAGTTTGCGCCCGAAACTGCTTGAGGTACAAGTTTCCAACAACAAAGATCTTGAACAAGATATATTTGGCGGCCTAGCAACCTAGCAGCCTAGCAACGAGAGATCAGAAATATATATATAAGCAAACTCACGCATTAATATCGGACTGCGCGGTACTAGCACTCTAGCAATATTGAAACCAAGAAGCTTAGTAGCCTAGCGGCCTAGCAGCCTAAACATTATCTTGTCAACGTATTGAAGTCACTGGCCCGTCAGAGATGTATAAGCAAACTTACGCATTAAAATCGGACTGCGCGGTACTAGCACTCAAGCAGCCTATCGGCCTAGCAGCCTAGCGACCTAGATGCTTTTCGGCCTAGCAGCTCTATATAATCTTGTCTACTTACTGACTAATGATAACTATACAAGTATTATATTCTTTCCCTTGCCATACACATTCCGTATGAAACACCATATTGTTATTACTGGCTAAAATTCCAGCAAAGATGTCCTGTAACCTGCAATCACATATAAAGTGCTTCTCGTGCAGTAATTATGTTGACATGTATTTAAAACGACACGTCAACATTTTACCTCCCTGCCTAACCGTCTGTAGTTAAGTATTGGCCACTCCGGTCATGTCTCAACGATATCATGTGACAACATATCAAGGACGGCTGGTTACGGTATCGCTCAGTATAACACGGCTGATATAATTTTCATATACATTTTGTATAATTATTAATTTGATTACATTTACTTGTGTCTTTGTCTGAACATGTATTCAGATTCTATAAGTAATCGCATAAATAATTGATTAAAGCATTTAGATTTTAAAAACATTCGCCTGTTATTGAGTAAAAAGAAATATTTTTACTATTTTCCAGAATGAAAAATAAATTACACGTTTTCAAAAACAATAATTATAGACAGTCAATGATCAATTAAATGCAATGCCAGTAGTAGTTTAGAAAATACCGAATCTGGCGCAGATTGACCTCATTTTAACACTTACCCTTGACCTAAACTGACCAATGCTGGCAAACTAAAAAAAACACAGGTTTTAACAAATTACTGTGAAAACCTTCGGTTTGACAAATTAAACACTTTTGCCAAACTTCTGCCAAATTTCTGCCACGAAGGCAGCAATGTGTCAGTGTCTGCCACTTTGGCAAAACTTTGGCAGGTTATTTTAATTGATAAAGTGCAAAGGTATCGGTTTTATTTTCAATTAGTAATTACATTATTAGTCTTTAAACTCATTCTGAAAAATAATTTACAATAGTTTTTAGCCTTTTTTATTAAAATAATTTATAATTGTTTGTTCATTTTGTTTTATATTGTTAATTTTCATTTTTTATACAATAAATCATAAATGTTTATACCATCTTGTAACATTTTAATGAAAAATAAACAATAGTAACCACACAATACACTTGTTTTGTCTTGATATTGTATGTTGTTATACTTTACTCCAGGTATATATTTGATTACTTCTTTTGATGGAGGAAGTCCGAATGGGTCAAAATATATTTCATTTACATAACAAACCCAGTGTGTTCCGGATCCAACAGAGTCATCCAAATTGATTATTCCACATTCGACCTTTGGTCCTTTTGTTTTTGGTAAATTATTTCTACTAAATACACCCCTAAAGTTTTCCAAGTAACTTACTGACACCAGTACTGGCAAGTCCTGACAAAGCTCCGACGCCTAACGGTCCTAATATTTTCGGAGCTATTTTTGCAGCTACCGGAAGTACTGTTAGACCTAACAGACCAGCCAAAGCTCCCCAAAATCCTCCATTTTGACCTTGACTGGACATTTGTTTTTTTTGAAATTGTAATTTCTAATCCCTTCTTATTTCTAATAGACTTTTGAATTTGATTAATCTGCGTTTTTGTTAAAAGTAAAGGAAAGTTTCCACGCAATAGTTCATATTTCAATTCTAAAAGTATATGGGATTTTATCATTGTAAGCTTTTGCCAAATTTTTTTCTGTCCGTCTGTTAAATTTACTTTATATTCAATATAATTTGATGTCATTATATATTTTATATATATTTTATTTAAACAATAACAAGTTCATTTCTAACAGTATTTATTTCAACTGTTTCTTCATACAATACAATTGCGTAAACACGGATATTAGCTGCTGGCGGAATATTTAATTTAACTGTTAATTTAATATGCTTAGGATCTTCTGCAATTCCTTCTTTTTTAAATTCTAAGTTAAAATGAACAAATCCAAACCATTTTTGAAAATATTTAACATTTAAGAGACTTCCAGTAGTTTTATTAATTTGTTTATGAAAATAATTAATAACATCATCGTAAATTCTTGATATACTTGTATATTCCGTTTCAGGACAAAAAAAAAAAACACCGTTACCAACTTCAAGACGGCAAGATTCCAACTTGCAATTATTATTTGCTGCATTAATTTTAAATGTATCTAATAAATGTGAATTATGTTCTTGTGAATTACTTTTATCAGGTCGTTGTAGATAAACAAACATATGTTCGGGTTTTGTTACACCGGCTGTTATTCTAAAAGTAATATTATTTTGTTGTGTATCTGTTGACTGTGTTATCATTTCTCGGAGGTATTTCCATCTTGCTTTCGTATATCTTTCAGAAATTAAATTAAGTCCATAATCATTGAAAATTAAACGTGGAACCCACAAAATTAATTTAGTTACAATTACCCTACCTGCATCGGCAGCATTAGCTCTGTAAATTAATTCATCATCATTTGTTAATTGGAGTGTTATTTGTATTTGACTTGGGGGTAAATTGTTTTGTTCCAAACCCTGAAAAAATGAATAATTATTTAACGGAATTTTAGCATTTACATTATCACCACCCTGGATTAATAACTTCCTAATAGCAAAACCTTTATTAAATCCGGCTTGGCCATCCCTGCTTTCAGCGCTAGCGGTATCATCTAAATAAATAAATTCTTTTGTTCCAGTTGATTCTGCCTAATCCTTAGATAGTTCAACTAAATTTTTTACATTTATTACCTTATATAAATTATTACAATCATAGATAATTTTTCCATTTTGTTTAACTATTAGCTGATCAATTATTGAAGCTGCATTATTTATTAAAGCAAATTGATATCCATCAGCATAATTATTACCATTAGCAAGTTTAATAACTTTAAAGCTTACTTCAAAACAACCATTAAACCAATCAAAATATGAACTTCTATCATTAATTGTAAAGTGATACCCACTTTTTTATTGTTTAACATTATTTCCCAAGACAGAAATTAAAGCTGTATCTAATATAATAGGAGTTAGTTCGTATCTTTCAAAATACTGTTCTAAACATGTATATTATATATTTTTTTATTTTTTATAAATTAATCTGTTAATACGTTTACGCCTTCCAGCACGAGTCTGAAGCTCATGACGAGCTGAAGCTCCAGAGCCCGACAATAATTTATTTATTCTTATATTAATATCCTCATTATTTGAATTTGTTTTCTGTAATTCCTTAACAATTAAATTACCAACAACAGGTGTTACAGGTTTTTTAAAACTTTTGATTTTTTTCTGTAATTTTATTAACAGCTAAATTCCTGACTTCCGTTCCAATCTTTTTTGTTCCACTTTCAAGTGCAGTTTTTCCTGCAGTTTTCAGAGCTTTTTTTCCAGCACTACCAATTGAAAATGCAACAGAAAATGAAAACAATTTTGTTAAAGTGTCAAAGATACCTGAGCCTTGTATAATTTCTTCTCCGTTCCAAGGATCAACATAAATAAATATTCCTTTATTTTTGTCATAAACGTTTTCGTACATTATATATTTATATTTTCTTTTAAAATTAGTGTAAAACTTGTTTCAACTTCATTAAAATTGATTATTTTACAAACACACCTGTAATATATATTCTAATTGAATTTATAATATTTTTGAAGCTCCAGAGCCCGACAATAATTTATTTATTCTTATATCAATATCCTCATTATTTGAATTTGTTTTTTGTAATTCCTAAACAATTAAATTACCAACAGCAGGTGTTACAGGTTTTTTAAAACTTTTGATTTTTTCTGTAATTTTATTAACAGCTAAATTCTCGACTTCCGTTCCAATCTTTTTTGTTCCACTTTCAAGTGCAGTTTCCAGAGCTTTTTTTCCAGCACTACCAACTGAAAATGCAACAGAAGATGAAAACAATTTTGTTAAAGTGTCAAAGATACCTGAGCCTTGTATAATTTCTTCTCCGTTCCAAGGATCAACATAAATAAATATTCCTTTATTTTTGTCAAAAACTTTTTTGTACATTATATATTTATATTTTCTTTTAAAATTAGTGTAAAACTTGTTTCAACTTCATTAAAATTGATTATTTTACAAACACATCTGTAATATATATTCTAATTGAATTTATAATATTTTTATTAATTTCAAAATATCCAACTCTTTGTGGTTCTTTTGTAAATGGATAAGCTCTTGTTTAATCTGCAGTACTTAAAGCATAGATAATATCACTAAAATTACCATCAACAAGTGAATTATCAATAAGATCACAATGAATGTAAATTGTATCCGCAGAGTTAGTTATATTTTATGTCGTAGTTCCCCATTCGGTATTTCTCAAAGCGTTTTTCTCAAATCCAAGCAATGTATGAAAATTTGATATTCTTAAATCCAACATAAAATTATCATGAATTGAAATTAGGATTTTAAAACTACTTAAATCAAATTCCAAACTTATTGGAGCAATTTTTGATTCACCAAATTCAAAATCATCATTACTTATTAATGTTTCTTCGATATAAGTATTAATGTCCGTATAACTGTAAGAACCATTCTTTACCATTATTATAACGAATTCTTTTATTATCGTATTCATCACTAATATTATGCCAAGAGTAAGTCATAGTGTTAATACTATCCAAACTAACAACATAAGTTTTATTTTTGTCTAAAATTAAAGGACGACTGAATCTGACTGTAAAATCGCTTGGAGTATTTTTATCATCGTTTTTAACTGCTTCAGAACTTAACACTATTTTTTGTTCTATTTATATTCAAGAAAAATATTTTTTATTTAACATTTCATGTTCTTCTGGTAACAATTTATTCATTTTAAATAATTCATCAATTATACTAATACCTTCATTTTTTAGTTCTTCATTATTATTTCCAGCTTCAATATTACCACAAATAAGCTCTAAATCATTAACCAATTCTTCTGGATTACATGGACAAACGTCATAACCTTGACCCCTAATTACTTTTTGGAATTTCGTAGATCTTTTATTGATAGGTAATCCTGATTTTTCTGTTAATTATTATTATTATTATACCAGATTTGTTGAGCGCCCTTTTCATATGGAATATACGTTCAAAGGCGCTTTACAATTAAACATGTGACACATCGCAGATATGTAGGAAAATAACAAAACATGACATATGCAATCACAAAACTGAAACTGAACAATTTGATTAAACGCCTTTTTTTATAAATGATATATTCAATGGCGTTGTACATAATAATAAAAAATAATAGATATTACAACAATATCATAAATGAACAATGATAATATTTACAGCCTTATTGTAACAAACAGCCATGACCGCACCCCTCCCCTTGAGGTCGTTTTACCCCTATTGCCAATACCAGTGCTTTAAACATCTGGTACGTCCAGACGGGCTGCATATAGAGGTTCAACCTCCCGGTAAATGGTGCCATCATGTACTGTATTAGATAGAAATACCACACACTTCAAGTGAAACTCAAGTCTTGCGAAAAACACACATATAGAACGTCATAACCCTTAAAATGTGACATGATGAAATAAAAGATGGATTGTCAATTTAGTTAATTACATGATGAATTGTACAGTTAAGAGATCATCGTCAGCGACGAATGACTTGCCGTAGTTCTGTATTACAAAAATAACAATGGCATATTTATTATGGGTAGAAACAGTCACAGTAGGTATCTATGTGTTGTAGAAAGTTTTGGAAAGGTGTGTTTTGAGAGTTCTTTTGAATGAATTAAGTGATGAATCTTTTCTGAGATTGTCAGGGAGAGAGTTCCATAGTTTTGCGGTGGCAACCCTGAAACTTCTATCCCCGTAGGTAACCAGTCGACTTTTTTGTGGCACAAGGGTTGTTGCTGCACTTGCTGACCTCAGATTTCTAGTTGGCACGTACACCTCCAGTAAGTCTCTCATATACACCGGCGACTGTCCATGCAAGGCCTTGAATGTTTGAATGAGAATTTTGTATTTGATTCTTCCTTGTATTTGAAGCCAATGAAGATCTTTAGGGATTGGTGTTATATGTTCAAAACGGGTTGTTTTCGTAATAAGACGTGCAGCTGTGTTTTGGACATTTTGCAGTTTGCTCGTTGTTGATTTTGGCACGCCGTACAAAAGTGCATTGCAGTAATCTAATCGTGAGGTCATAAGCGAGTTTATCAGGGTTTTTGTGACTTTAGTTGTCAAATATGATCGACTATGACCAACGTGTCGTATTTGGCCGTAGCATGTTCGAGTCACAGAATTAACATGATGGTCCATGTGCATGTTCGAATCAAGCGTAGTACCAAGGTTTCGAACAGGTTTTGGTGGTCTTATGCTCGATTCGCCAACTTTCAGTTCTAGATTTTCAACATGTTTGGAGTGTTTTTGACTCGAAAAAAAGAATTACTTCAGTTTTGTCTGCATTCAATTTGAACATGTTTGAATTCATCCGTGAGATGATTTCTTTTAGGCATTGTCCAACTCGTGTGATTGTGGCTGCCTTTGATGCTTGGTCAACTGGTTTAAACGATAGATAGAGTTAGGAGTCATCTGCATAAAAGTGGTGGTTTAGACCGTGGTTTCTACAGATGGACCCGACTGGCTTTGTGTACATCGTGTAGAATTTTGGGCCTAGAACAGATCCTTGAGGAACACTGAATTTCATAAGGACTGGTTCAGAGAGTTTCTGTTTGGTAGCGGTCTGTTAGATATGATGCTACCCATTGAAGGGGTTTATCGGCGAATTCAAAGTTAAATTCGAGTCTGTGAAGAAGGGTGTTATGGTCAATGGTGTCGAATGCAGCCGACAGGTCCAACGTCACAAGTACTGTGACGTCACCTTTGTCAAGGGATTCGAGAATGTCGTTCTGAAGTTTTAACAATGCGGTTTCAGTTGAATGAAATTTTCTGTATGCTGACTGGTTTATTTCATGTAATTGATTGTTCGTGAAATGTTCCTCAATTCTTCTGTTTACCACTTTTTCAAGGATTTTTGAGAGGAATGGCAGATTGGAAATAGGCCTGTAATTCTTGAGTGTGTTTTGGTCAAGACTTGGCTTTTTTAACAATGGTCTTATTCGTGATGTTTTAAATGATTCTGGCACGATTGCACTTTCTAGAGAGATGTTAACAATTTTCGTCAATATTGGGAGAAGTTCGTTTATACAAGATTTCAAGAGCCATGTAGGAAGAGGGTCTAATTCACATGACTTATTAGCTGACTTTTGAACTAGCTTTTTCACCTCCTCCTCTGTTGCTGGACTGAAACTAGTCAAACGCGCGTTATCACATAGTGATATGCGTCCGTCTTCTGGAGTAAATGATTCATTCTGATCCTGGGATGCAATATTAGTTCTGATTTTTTCTATTTTATCTATCAAGAAATCGCTGAACTCCTGTGCTAGTAGTTCTGGATTCTTGCCTGATGGAAGTGCCGCTTCACTTGGACCGTTCAATTAATGTTTCGTTATTTTGAACAAGCTTTTTTGGTCTCGTTCACTTGATTCAATTTTCTCTGATTAATAATCATTTCCTGCCTTTTTTAACATTTTGTTAACGTTTGCGCATTGGTTCCGATACATTAAGTGGTAAACGGTGAGTCCTGAAGTCTGCCATTTACGTTCTAGTTTACGTTTCAAATGTTTGGCGTCGCGGAGCTCCTCCGAGAACCAGGGACAAGATTGTCTTAATGTGATGGTTTTTGAACACAAAAGCGCATGATTGTCAATTAAAGCTGAAAGTTCACTGTTGTATAATGAGACGAGAGTTTCTGCATCTGATGTACTCTGTGACAAATTCAAAAGATCGGATGATAGAATATCAGCTTTGAAAGTATCAACGTCAATCGAACGGAGTTTCCTGTATGCCACAGTTCTCTTTACCGGAGGGGGTTTCGCGGCAAGTGCATTAAACATTACCGCGAAATGGCGCTATTTTTCCAGAGCTATCTGATAACCCAGGATCAGTCACTACTACTGCCGATACTGTTTTATCTATGTCTCTGGTGATGACCACGTCTAGGTTATGACCGTGGACGTGGGTGGGCCCTTTTACATGTTGATACATGCCACAAGATTGTAACACACTGTTAAATCTGATGGTGTCACGATCAGAAGGAATGTCTAAATGAAAATTCAGATCGCCAGTTATGATGATATTTTTTGTCAACTGCGGCGTATTTTGATAAGAAATCTGGCCACTCGGTATCCAGAAAATCATTTGTATATAACGGCCATGAGCAATGTGTAATTGTTGATACTTACATTACACTCAATATGTTCAAATGTTGAAAAAGTATTGTCACTAGTTGAAGAGACTACTTTTACATCTATCACCGATCTATAAATGAGGGCCACCCCACCTCCACGCCTACTACCAGGGCGTGGCACATGCTTGATTTTGTACCCATCAGGTAACATTTCACCTAGACATTCTTTATCGATGGAGGTGCGTAACCATGTCTCAGTCACAGCAATAAGATCTAGATCATTCGAGATAATAAAGTCACAGAAGGCTGTCGTTTTGTTTTTCAAGAATCTTGGGTTAATGCAACAATTTTTTTTATATTTTTCTGGCTTTTAACTATTGTTTGAGTTTCATATTTTATGTGGGATAAATTCATTGTTCTTTTCGAATCAAGCACTTCTTTGTTGATTTTTTTCTTATGCTTTGGTCTATCTGTTGATATTACAGTTGGAATTGCCTCAGGTAAAGTTCTAATATTGTCCAGTTTAATCCCTTGATTGATATCCCATTTACGTGTAAAATAGAGTAAAGTGGAAACTTTACAGGTCGCCCAACACGACAAAAACGAAAATGTTGCACACTCGGTTTGATTGAGCATGTTCATGGACGGTAGTGGAAATGCATGCTACCGTCCACGCCCTCTAGCCCCGGGTTGAGCAGAACTCAACATTTACACATGTTAAAAGTACAAAAAGCAATTTAGAGACATCCGCAGATGTATTCAAACGGCAGTGAACATGGAACCTTCAATGATACACGTGTTGAGGCGTGTAATTCCATGAAGAGCGGCGTTTAGTCTCCAGATAAAGTAAAGGGTTTGCCCCAAACGAGAAAACAATGGGCAGAACTAAACAAACTGGAATTTAGAAGAGGGATCTGAGGTTATGGAGCCTGCGTATCACAGGAACTGTCAAAAGACAAAATTAAAAAGCAGGCACCATATCCAAGGGGTGATTATACAATACCCAAGGCTATGAAAGCAGGAGTACTTGAACCACCCAGGCCAAAATGGTCATGAAGAAAAACTAAACAGTACCAATAACACGACATAAAAGTCTTGCTGAACGATCTGAGAAGATCGAAATATAACAGCCCTGATTGAATGTACGGAGAGACTTTTTACGGCCGCCACATGGCACAAACAACGCTGCTGTGATAATAAAATAGAGAAAAGTAGAAACTTCACAGGTCGCCCAACACGACAAAAACGAAAATGTTGCAGGCTCGGTTTGATTGAGCCTGTTCATGGACGGTAGTGGAAATGCATGTTACCGTCCACGCCCTCTAGCCCCGGGTTGAGCAGACTCAACATTTACACATGCTAAAAGTACAAAAAGCAATTTAGAGACATCCGCCGATGTATTCAAAAGGCGGTGAACATGGAACCTTCAATGATACACGTGTTGAGGCGTGTAATTCCATGAAGAGTGGTGTTTGGTCCCCAGATAAAGTAAAGGGTTTGCCCCAAACGAGAAAACAATTGGCAGAATTAAACAAACTATAAATTTAGAAAGGGGATCTGTGGTTATGGAGCCTGCGTATCACAGGAACTGTCAAAAGACAAAATTAAAAAGCAGGCACCATATCCAAGGGATGATTATACAATACCCAAGGCTATGAAAGCGGGAGTACTTGAACCACCCAGGCCAAAATGGTCATGTTGAGAAACTAAACAGTACCAATAACACGACATAAAAGTCTTGCTGAACGATCTGAGAAGATCGAAATATAACAGCCCTGATTGAATGTACGCTCAACACGACAAAAACGAAAATGTTGCAGGCTCGGTTTGATTCAGCCTGTTCATGGACGGTAGTGGAAATGCATGCTACCGTCCACGCCCTCTAGCCCCGGGTTGAGCAGAACTCAAGTACAAAAAGCAATTTAGAGACATCCGCAGATGTATTCAAACGGCGGTGAACATGGAACCTTCAATGATACACGTGTTGAGGCGTTTAATTTCATGAAGAGCGGCGTTTGGTCGCCAGATAAAGTAAAGGGTTTGCCCCAAACGAGAAACAATGGGCAGAACTAAACAAACTGGAATTTAGAAAGGGGATCTGAGGTTATGAAGCCTGCGTATCACAGGAACTGTCAAAAGACAAAATTAAAAAGCAGGCACCATATCCAAGGGGTGATTATACGTTGATTATTACACCTCTGGCAGATCTGTAAATCAAAATATCATAATCCTTTAGAATTTTCAATGTTTCTTTGTCTGGTCGTGAAAATCTTCTGGGTATGTTTTCCAATTTCAATAATTGGTCTCTATTATACTTTATAAAGCACATTATGTTGTGAGATTGTGTTCACTAAAAAATATACACTATTTTACAGGTAAAAGCAGGCAGTCTATTCTATTGTACATCTAATTGTTTTATTGAATAAAATCCACTATCGAATGAATAAATCCAATTAAAATCACAGAAATGTTATCTACATATATTCATGAAACACTATGCAAAAAATCTTGGTTCTAAAGTCACTGGTTTTCACAGAATAATCAAAATATCAAGAGCACAAATTTCTGCTGCCAACACTTTCGCGCAATAACAGTAACAGTAATTCTTTAAATATTTTCCTAGAAAGTATTGAATGTTTTTTTTATTATTGTTATATCTTTTATTAATTAGATCAATCAAATCATCATCTACCATAACGTTAATTACTCCTTTTCCAGTGTTTTTATTTTTAGCAATCAATTTGTTTTGACCATAAAGTTTATTAAGGTATTAGGCCCCTAATAGTAATGTTTAAAAAATGGCATTTGTTGGGTATGTTCTTAAAGTTGACCGTGCTTCGCACTTAGTTGCAAAATCTTAAAAACTTTTACCGTGCCGTTTTTTTATAAATTTTGTGTAATTTATGGTATTTCCACAAGCTCAAGTAGAGATAAATTCAAAAGTGGTGGCCTTTATCCAAAACATTTGCAGAGAATTCATTATACCATTATTTTTTATTAAAGAAACATCAAACTATTGGTAAACAATTATAAAACTTAAAATAAAAACTGTCAATATCATTTTGCTAGGGTACCTCGAGTAAACGGATTTAAGGAGACAGAATTGTAACTCCAACATTGAAAAATTAAGGTTGAATCCTGCGGGTCTGTTTTTAATTTTGCTCACTTCATTCAAAAATAACCTTGGGGCAGAAGTAAAACCTACCTACATTTCTTCCACAAAATGTAATCTAAAGAATGAAGGCAAAATTGAGAACTTTTACCGTATGTAACTCAGTATTTTTGGAGATGTCTAACTCTACCCATTCTGTTTCAGAGGTAAATTCACTTTGAACAGCAAGAAATCGCTTAAAAAATCATTTTTCCCCCCATTTTTGTACAATAAATCAATAATAAGTCTTGAAAGAAGTAAAAACTTACTAGAAAAAAAGGAAACTAAGGAAAAAAAATTTGGTTCCAGTGGGGCTTGAACCTACGCCCCCCAGAAAATTGCGGTCAAAGTAGGTTCATGATAGGAATTTAATACTCTTCAAAAAGGAGGTACTCTATTATGGGCCTAATACCTTAAGATCAATCAATAAATTACCATATTGTCCATTTGGTGAAACCTTATATGGATTGTGTTGTCTTATTCCCTTTCCCTTTTTCTTATACCTTTTTGTTTTAGTACTAACATCAGTGAGCAAAACTTTATAACTCGATATATTATCTGCTTTATCTCTTAAATCTTTTTTTCTTCCAGATCAGCTTTTGTAGGATTTTTCTTATTTTGTTTTCCAGTAGCTTTAGCGTTTAGTTATTTTCTATCTTCTTCTGCTTTTGATATATTGTATTTTATACCTTTTTCAGTTATTTCTCCTCTGCGAAATAAGTTAAAAACTTCTTGCGGCGTGAGATATTTTTTATCTAATAAGTCCAAATTAACACCTCCATCTGGGTCCGATTCATATATCCCCAATTTTTCAGGAAATTCTTTAGCTTCTTCATACTCATCCAAATCCTTATACCCATTTTCTGCTTCGAATATTTCAAATAATATTTTTTTCTTCGTCTTGTTCTTTATGATTTGCTTCTTTTAATTTTTGAATTTTTTTAAATCTATTTCTTCTTCAGTTGATTTTCTTGTTAGTGGCGGTAACGATTATTCGGTTTTTCTCAATTTTTCTCTTCCATATTCTTCTAATTCTTTAAATATATCTTCAGGAACCCATTCAACAGGTTCATCTCCCCAATCTACTGGTATATCTTCTTGTTGTATTTTTTTTTTGCTTCTTGCATTCCTTTAGTTAATCCAGTAATACCTTGTACTAAATCTTCTAAAATACTTTTTGGAATTAATGCTAATTGTTTTTCAATTTCAGGTAATGCTTTTAATTGTCTTGATAATTTTTCTTTTTTACTTTCTATTCCTTCTGTAATTGGTTTATAAATTTCACTATACATTTCTCGACCAGTAGCTTTTCTGATTTTTCTCTCATTATTTCATCTCTCTTAGCTCTTACCTTTTGTCCGACTAAGTTTTTTCTTATTCTTATTTCATTAAGTTTTGCTTGCATTCATATAATAATGTAAGATAACTCAAGATAATGTAAGATAATGTAATATCATTATATAATAGAAATTCCAAATTATGATACAAAAACGATAAATCTAATAACTTTAAGCAATTTTATCCTTTTATGCCAGATTCATGTTTTAGAATGTTAATATGTGAATATTCCGGATCAGGAAAAACAAATACATTAATGCATATGCTTCGAAAACCTCTTATATAATTATTATGATAAATAATACCTATATGCTAAAAACCTAGAACAATCTAAATATCAGGATTTAATTAATCGCTTAAATACAATTGCAGAAAAAAAATAAATAGATCCAAATGAAATATTTGAATATTCTAATAATGAAATAATTGATGTTAATGATCTTGAATCAGAAAAACAAAAAATAGTAATATTTGATGATTTGATATGTGAAGAAAAAAAGATTCAAAATGAAATAACAAAATACTTTATTCAAGGACGTCACAAAAACTGTTCTGTTATTTATTTAAGTTAGTCTTACTATAAAACACCGAAAGATATTCGAATTAACTGTTCACATTATATTTTGTTTGAAAGTCCAGGTAAAAAGGAAAATAATATGATTTGTAATGAACAAAATATACATTACATCTCTTTTGCTAATGCAACAAAACAAAAATATGATTTCTTATATATTGACAAACCAAGGAAGTTTTTAAGAAAAAACTTTACAGGAATTATATAGGATGGGAGTTTTTAATGATGTAAAACAAATAAGTGAACCCGACAGTATAAGTAAAGTTAAATTTGATATCGATTTAAGTGATTATGCCACTAGAAAACAATTTAAAAAAATTAAGAAGGACATGGACTCATATCTTCATAAAAATAAGGAACTTGATAATAAAATGTTTAAATCGTTAGATATGGGAGGTAATGGAATAATTAATTTAGGAGATCCAGATAAACACGGTGATGCAGTTTCAAGACGGTTTGTGTTATAAAAAATTCAAAGTGTAATAGAAGACTATAATCTTGGAGATATCAAAAGTATTCTATGTATTTTTGTTACTTTTAATCCTAATTGTGCATATAGTTCAAGATTTTTAAAATGGAAAACATAGTTTTGTTTTTTCATTAAAGTTGGAACTAATTTGTTTACATTACTTTTTCCTATTTCAAATTTTGTTTTAATATTTTTACTATAATTTGAAAGCCATTGATCTTGAATAAGTATCTTTTCAAGATCTAAGGGATAATCATTGTGAAGATCATGTAATTCTTTTGGATATTCAAGATCACATTCAATTATAAAGTTAGTTTTACCTTTTGCAATTAATTTTTTATATTGTTTTAAAGTGACCCATTTAAAATTTCCAGAGGGTAAAGGTCGGCACACGGCCCAACCGTAAAGATTATTGGCATCTAAGTACATAATGTATTTAGATTTAAATTTTGGATTATAGTTTTTCATATATTTATTGTTTGCTTTGCTGTAACGATTAGCTATATAACTTATTCCTCCTCTCAGTCCCTTTTCAATAAAAAAGATACATATCAATAACAGTTATTAAATCCAGATTTATTCCAGTCATTTTTAACATTGCATTCCAAGCTAAACCAGGACTACTAAAGTAATTACAAAGGGTCAAGTTTATAATATTCCAAACATAGTTTCCTAAAATTTTCAAAAACATCAGCTAAAAGTAATACGTCCAGAATTATTTTCCGTCAAGGGCATCTTGACTTTAAAAAGTACATGTATGTTATGACGCCGAAAAGACTGGCGATTCCTTGAACACTAGTCCCGATTCATTCTTAAATTTCAAGCAGTTCCATAAAACTAAGGATAAGGATGTCGTGTGGTGCATATCTCGGCAAAACAGGTTTTAAAAACACTTATTAAATATGGGTATAACTTGAAAATTACCACTTTGTGATATATGTTGAACATACGATTTTTTAATATTGACGATTGTTATGAATAATAAGACAGAAACTGTTCAGAAAAAAGCATATGAAATATTAATTTTCCATGTCTAAAAAAGTCTTACTTGTGTTTTGATTAAAGTATAAATCGAATTTTTGACAAAAGTCGCACACTGATCTTGTCAAAAGTATTTCGAATGCGCAAAAAAAAGATATCTCTGCAATCATTAACCTAAAACAGCTGTTTGAGATGCAAACTGGCTTTGGCGATGGGAAGATTCGACTGAAAAGTAGGTACAATTCCCAGCGCACAACAGTTACATCCAATTTTTTCGTAACGTCGTTGCAGAGAAAACATGTGACCTGTAAAAATTGCAGTTAAGGATTTTTTAACGTTGAATCACATATTTGTGAACACAGTCTTCATAAAACATGTTTCGCTATGTATGTGACACTTCCATGAATCAGACACTGATACCTTTCTGTCAATGTCGTAACAAATGACATATTACCGATAACAAATATATGTTTAAGTATAGGATATCGACCGAGTACGAGGTCTTTCTCCTACAGAGAAAGGCCGATGTACGAGGTCGATATCCGACTTACATACCGTCATTTCGTCTCAAACGATTCTGATGAAATTTTATCACAGGCATTAGATCTATATATAATAAACATGAAGACAGAAAGATTTTCCCGACACAGAAAACATACAAGTAAGGAATTAATGTTATTTTTAGAAAATTACGTTAAAAAATAAGCAATAGGGCTCAGGAAAGTCATCTTCATCATCATCATCATTATCACAGTTATTTCTTTAATCATCCCTCATCATCATTTATCGCCACAATTATTTTCATCACCATCATCTTTATCATCACCGTCATACAAGTGTATCGTTTATTCGTAGAAGTCATGGCGTGATAATTGTTCTCGTACATTAGTTTATATAGGTGTAGGTAGTGGTAAGGCTTGGAATGTATGTTACCCCATCAAATATTACCTTAAAGGCTTATGCAGAATAATAATCGCCCGCCTACCAAAACAGTACTTCGATATCTGTAGACAATTTGAAACCTCATGAAGGTAAAAATTAATTTCATTTTTGTAATTTGTTCGTGTCTCAATTTATGGCAGAATTGATCTGACATACCGAGCGTAAGACCCAGGCCCGTAGTACAAAGATCAATATCAGACGTGTAGGTCAAAGGTCATGAGGTCCTGAAAATGTATGCACATAGTGTGTTCATGGTCTAATTGAAAGAACAGCGTTTTTATACGGTTCGTAAAGCGCTTGTCTACATGTCTACAAGAAGGTTGTAGAAAGCTTGTCCGGTACTGATTCGAAAATTGTTCCCCTACTTTGATATGAACGAAGTGATTTTTTGAAGAACCTGACTCCAAGTTTTGAAATGTATCCTCTTAGTATAAAAGATCGTCCTGAGTATAACTAGAAAACCATATAAATGGTTGGCTTGATTCTTTACACATTTAAAGAAGTAAATGAGAGGATGTGCAGTGACAACGTATCATAAATGCAGCTGATAGTTTTTTAAAGAATAGATATATCCCTAGTTATTTAAAAATTGTATAGAGCATTACTTGTGCAATATAAGAAATGCTCATAATTATAAAACACATTGAGGACAAAGGCACAAACTGCAACCATCCTTTGCCTTTATAATCATAATCTGTGTTGCTTAGTATTCAATTTTTCAACTTTATTCAACTGAAAACATTGTTATGAGTGGAATATGCTGAAAAATGGTGAATTGTAAAACTGTTTTGTCCGCCTCAGTGATAGAACGGTTATTATTTATTTTCGCTTATTATTTTGATTTCACATACGTATTTATTCCTCTCGTTTTTTACGACTTTATGTGGAAATTATGTTGTTTTTTTCTCTAATTTTAATCATGCATACATGGAAGAAGAAATGTTAATAAAATCATGCACGTTCTTCTTGAAAATCCGATTTTTTTTTACTACCAACTATTTTATTAGGTAATCATGATCAGTCATGATAAAATCATCATGAAAAACATGTTATTGAAACATATTTATGCGTTTAAACGATGCTTTTTCACCACTTTTTTACTTTTCACGTGCTCAGGTCTGGGTTAGAACAGCTAGTCCTCTGCACGAGAATTCT
Source organism: Mercenaria mercenaria (assembly GCF_021730395.1). NCBI lineage: Eukaryota > Metazoa > Mollusca > Bivalvia > Venerida > Veneridae > Mercenaria > Mercenaria mercenaria. Next base: position 33,234,477 of record NC_069366.1, on the reverse strand, counting down.
TTTGTTCAACCAGGTCTTTCAGAAAAATATAGACCTCTGTCTAACAAAAGAAGAGGTATGTAAAAGCATAATATGTTTTCCTCGTTTATTATAGAATGCGCCACCCCTCATTTTTCAACGGTCTGTTATAAATTTTCACAAATTAAAATTGGCGATATTTCCGAAAGTTTTTTTCTCTCCATTTCGCTGCCATGACCACTAACGTTGTCTTTTCAATACAGCGCAAAATGACATACTTGATTTACATTAATTCGAATATAGTTTTTGTTTCTATTGCTTGATATAATGAAATAAAATCACAATAATAATAAAAGTAGATGTTATTTCGCGGCATTGTGCTCTCCTATACATGGCATACGCACGTTTACTGTACACGAGTGCGCATGTCCAAGTCAAATAAACGGACTTAGTCGGCTATTACATTAGTGCATGACACAGTAAAACAAACCAATAGCACGATTCTATTACATCTTTTATTCCAGAAATTTTATTGAGAAAACCGAAGCCACGTAAAACTTTTACCGAATAAGGGCACTCTATGAATTTTAAAGCAATAGCAAGACTACAAATTCGACAGGCTGATACAGAAATATTTTAATGAACAGAAATAAAAACAAATAAAGCGGAAAACAAACAAAATTTTGATTTGGGCCTAACCGAGTGTTTGCATCATGTCTATCGATAAACTCCGGCTATACTGAAATGTACACGCGCAACTCCCATGACATGTCGGGTAAGCTTCAAAGACATGTACCGAGGTCAGAGGGAGGGCAAACAGGTGTTTGAGTGATTCACAAGTAAACGACTGCAAACTGGCAAACGGGAAACGTCTTCTTAATGAGTAGTATTTTCAATTTTTTTTACAGTGTGAATCTATGAAAACCAGATTCCTACCAGGTTTCGATGATAGAAAGAGTCATCTAAAGGAATGTTTTTTGAATTAAAAAGATCATTAAATAATCACACAGATGGCTAATCCACGGTCAGATTTTCATTGTTTTGGATATTGAACCGAGGATTTTTTCTCATTTCTGAGGCAACAAGCTCGGCATTACGCTCAATAAAAAGCCCAACATTTTGTCTCTTTGTCTGCCAAATATCCCGGCAAAATCTCCATTACTTCCGAAAATACGAGGTGTTAAAGTCGGATGGGTAGACCACAAATGTTCTGTCTGACACCACATGATTCGCAGTGAAGGTTCTTACTGACACCAAGTTCTGATTATAAGATTTTCTGTCTGACACCAACATTTGATCATACGTGTTCTTGCCTTTATTTCACTTGGTTTGCAGTATTTTATAGAATTTACACCTGTGTTCGGGTATAACGGGTCGTTAAATTCATTTTTCTAATGAGGGTCTAGGTTATAATGAGGCAATTCACTGTAATTTGGTCGAAAATGTGCCTTCATGGTGTAGTTGAAAGAAGTACCCATAAAACCCCCTCTAAAATGTGGGCTTATTTCATTCGCAGAATGTATTAGACAGGTTTCATGTTAAATTTCGCGTGTTTATGTCGAATGGTTCACAGAGAAAACGAAAGAAGGGTTGGTTGTTTACTGCGCGACGCCGTCAACAACGCGATTAGCGGTTAGCGGCTTCACTACAAATCTGTCTACACCCCCATTTTTCATAGTTTGACAGCTAATTATTTGTAGTTTAAGATGATATATGGGTTTCTATGGGTTGCAGATCTAGAAAGTATAGTAAATGGATCTCAAATGTGGCGAACTTACACTAGAACCCTATAGGAAATGTTTTACTGGTATAAAACAGGAAATTCAGCACGATTTTAGGTGTCACGACACTAAATGTGTAGAGAAAGTTAATCGGATTGTGCACCTCGGAGGGGTCTCAGGAGTCATTTTGATAGGGTTGTCAGGGTCAATATTCAACACCCGCTCCACCTGAGCTCTGAACATATATTTCCAGAATACTCTTTTACTATTTCCTCTTTATATCATATACATGTCGATACTAAAACATTGACATAATATGTATAATAGGTCAACAGTATATGAATAGGTTTTTCAGAGTTTGATAAGGTTTGAAAATAATTTTAGAAAATATGATTTTTTCATTTGATAAACTATATTTTAATCAATCTAAAGGTACAGCCATGGGCACACAAGTTGGTCCAACTTATGCTACTCTGGTTTTAGGTTATTGGAAGAAGGTCAAGCAAGAAAAAGATGATTTTTTTTATGTCCAATGGAAAAGACAAAAATATGCTTAAAACACGTTTGAAAGAACTGGCCGCCATTCTCGTTGAAAGAAAATATCCATTACAAATTATTGAAACAGGAATTATTAAAGCAATCCAAATTCCTAGAAGTACTTTATTAAGCGTACAAAATAACAAAAATGAGAACATCACATCATATATTTTAACATATAATCCTAAAAACAGGGAGTATTTTCACGGGTGGTAAACGCGCAATCCAATACGCTTAAAATGGGTTGCGCGACTTCCGGTACTGGTGTTGCACATTAATATATACAATATCGAGGTAGGTGGGTTTTTGTTTTATTAAAAATGACACATTTACGACTGTTTTCAAAATATGCAAAATGCTATTCGGCACAAAATTGAATAAAGATCATATGTGTGAAATACCAGCTTATTAATATAAGAATCAGCCCTGTTATCACGAAACCTCTGCTGGCTTGAACTGTCAAAAAAGTATGGAATCTTTTGTGCCTTCTTTCTGGAAATGTGACGCTTCTAATGATCTAACACGTGTAAAACAGTCATGAATATTCCATATACTTGAATAAAATGTTGCTTCTGAAAAAAATGGCAAAAATAATCGGGAATGGGGTTTCGCCACGGGAATGGAGTTGCTCGTACACATTATGTAATCAAACTGTCCTTTTAACATCCAGGTTGTTTTTACAATGTCCTTGTTTCCTTCTTATACTATTTTTATCTATTTAGTTTTTGGCAAGACACCAGCTTTATAGCCAGTGTCCTTAGCAGTTTACGGCCAACACCAGGTTGAAAGTACACATAAGATCACCACTTGGAATAATGTTGGCTTTTTGAGTTTAGCGCCGTTTTCAACTGTGTTTCAGTTAAGTTTTTTTTCCTCTTTATTATTCTCGTCATAGGGCAGGCTACTGAAGGGTCGAGGCATCCACTTCAGCGCCTTTCAAAGTTTGCATCATTATTATATTGGTGATAACTAATCAATAGTACACAATAGTACAATTACATACTTTAGTATTATTCATGAAATATTCAAAATAAGCTCAGAAATCAAGACAAGTTCTTTATGTTAACATGAACTATAAATAAATGTAACAAAAGTCCATCATACTCTGTTGAGAGACTGATTTTTTTCTACAATGCAAAAAGAACTAGAGGGCAAAAGAAAAGAGAAAAAGAACAACATAACCCACATGATTTCAGTGTTTCTTTTTCAGACAGAAAAATCTGGGTATAACTATCCATAGCTTGGATGTCGGATACAGAGAAAATATTTTTCTGATGTTAGAAAGAGGATCAATAGATTTACTGGATTATACTCTTAATATTCTAAACTTTAGTAGTATAGTACGAGAGTAGTATAGTAATTGTCAGTTCTGGCCCGATTTTAAAATTCAATTAAAAAAAATATAATTTATAAAAATCAACAATTTTTATAAATTATTTAATTAAAACGTATATTTTTTTTTAAAACAACTTTTTATTTTAAAATCAACAATTTTTATAAATTATATTTTTTAAAAAAACAACTTTTTAATTTAAAATCAACAATTTTTATAAATTATATTTTTTTTTAAAAACAACTTTTTAATTAAAACGTATATTTTTTAAAACAACAATTTAAAACCTATTAAAATAATTTATAATTGTTTGTTCGTTTGCTCTTTGATTGTTAACTTTTAGTATTTTATACAATAAATCATACAACGGTACTTTATCTTGTAACATTTTTATGAAAAATAAACAATAGTAACCACAGAGTGTACTTGTTTTGTCTTGATATTGAACATTGTTGTATTTTATATTTAATAAATATTTAATTACCTCCTTTGGTGGAGGAAGCCCAAATGGATCGAAATACATATTATTTAAATAACAAACCCAATGTGTTCCAGGTCCAACAGAGTCATCTAAATTGATTATTCCACACTCGTCATTTATTTTTAATTTTAGTAAATTATTTCTACTAAATACACCCCTAAAGTTTTTAATTTTTAATTGTTTTACCCATTGTTCTATTTCAAAGTTAGAAATTGGTTTGTTTATAAATTTTATTTTTTTTTAATATGGGAATTCGTCTGTAAGGTCTTCTCTGAGAATCAATTTGTATACCCCGGCCTTTTCCCTTACCAGTTAATAAAGATGTAATCAAAGGTATTCCTAGACTAGCAGCCAGCATACCCAAAAAGCCGCCATTTTGTCTCTGTTTTTGTGTTAATTTAATCACTCCATAGCCTAATAGTTGCCTTTTTTGATTAGGTGTAATATATGGTATTATCATATTTCTCTTATCATTAGCTATTGAAATCATACCATTCCCAAGTAACTTACTAACACCAGTACTGGCAAGTCCTGATAAAGCACCGATACCTAGAGGGGCTAATATTTTTGGAGCTATTTTTGCTACCATTGGAAGAATTGTTTTTCCTAACAAACCAGCCAAAGCTCCTAAAAATCCACCATTTTGACCTTGACTGGACATTTGTTTTTTTGAAATTGTAATTTCTAATCCCTTGTTATTTCTAATAGACTTTTCAATTTGATTAATTTGTGTTTTTGTTAATAGTAAAGGGAAGTTTCCACGTAATTGTTCATGTTTTAATCTAAAATTATATGAAGTTTTATTATTATATGCTTTAGCTAAATTTTTCTTTTGTCCATCTGTAAGACTAACCCTATATTCAATATAATTTGATGACATTATATACTTTATATTTATTTTAATTTTATTTTATTTAAAAAGTAACAAGTTCATTTCCAATAGTATTTATTTCAACTGTTTCTTCATACAATACAATTGCGTAAACACGAATATTAGCTGTTGGTGGAATATTTAACTTAACTGTTAATGTAATATGCTTAGGATCTTCTGTTATTACTTCCTTTTTATATTCCAAGTTAAAATGAACAAATCCAAACAAACTTTGAAAATTAAATCTATTTAGCAGACTTCCAGTAGTCTTATCATTTTGTTTATAATAATAACTAATTACATCATCATATATTCTTGATATACTTGTGTATTCTGTTTCTGGATAAAAAACACCATTACCTACTTCAAGACGACAAGAGCTCAAAGTGCAATTATTATTTGCTGCATTAATTTTAAATGTATCTAATAAATGTGGATTCTTTTCTTGATTATTACTTTTGTCAGGCCGTTGTAAATAAAAAAATACATGTTGTGGTTTTGTTATACCAGCCGTTATTCTAAAGGTTATATTACTTTGTTGTGTATCAGCTGATTGTGTTATCATTTCCCGAAGGTATGACCATCTTGCTTTTGTAAATCTTTCAGCAATTAAATTAAGTCCAAATTCATTAAAAACCAAACGTGGAACCCATAGAATTAATTTTGTTACAATTACCCTACCTGGGTCTCCGCCAGCTCTAAAAATTAATTCATCATCATTTGTCAGCTGCAATATTATTTGAATTTGACTTGGAGGTATAATATTAGTTTCTAAACCATGAAAAAATGAATAATTATTTAGCGGAATCTTAACATTTACCTCATTACCACCTTGGATTAATACCTTTCTAAAAGCAAAACCTTTATTATCATCAGCGGCAGCAGTAGCAGTAGTATCTAAATAAATATATTCGTTTGTTCCAGTTGATTCTGCATAATCATTAGATAATTCAACTAAATTTTTTACATTTACTACCTTATATAAATTATCACAATCATATACAATTTTCCCATTTTGATTAACCTTCATTTGGTAAATTAATGAAGCTGCATTATTAATTAAAGCAATTTGATCTCCACCAGCATAATTATTACCATCACCAAGTTTATCAACTTTAAAACTTACTTCAAAATAACCATTAAACCAATCAAAATATGAGCTTCTATCATTAATTGTAAATTGATATCCGTTTTTTTTGTTGCTTAGCACCATTTCCCAAGACAGATATTAAAGCTGTATCTAATTGAATAGGAGTTAGTTCATATCTTTCACAATATTGTTTTGTTCTAAACATGTATATATTATATATTATTTTATTTTTTATAAATTAATCTATTAATACGTTTATGTGTTCCAGATCCTGACAATAATCTATTCAATCTTATATTAATATCCTCCTTATTATTTTTAATGTTATTCTTTTCTTGTAATTCCTTAGCAATTAAATTGCCAACTGCCTGAGCAGGTTTCTTTTTAAATTTTTCAACAATTTTATTAGCAGCTAAATTTCCAACTTCCATTCCAACCTTTTTTGTTCCACTTTCTAACGCAGCTTTTCCTGCTGTTTCCAGAGCTTTTTTTCCAGCAGATGCAACTCCACTTGAAAACAATTTCGTTAAAGTGTCAAAGATACCTGTACCAAGGACTGCGTCCTCGGAGACCCCAGGTCTACCACGTATAATTTCTTCTCCTGTAAGAGCATTAACATAAATAAATATTCCTTTATTTTTATCATAAACCTTCTTGTACATTATATAAAACTAAAATTTATATTTCTTTTAAAATTAATGAAAAACTTGTTTCAATTTTATTTAAATTAATTATTCTACCAAATATGTCTGTAATATATATTCTTATTGAATTTATCATAGTTTTATTAACTTCAGAATATCCAATTATCCGAGGTTCTTTTGTAAATGGATAAGCTCTTGTTAAATCTGCAGTACTTAAAGCACAGATAATATCACTGAAATTACCATCAACAAGTGAATTATCAATAAGATCACAATGAATATAAATTGTATCCACAGAGTTAGTTATATATGGTACTTCAGTTCCCCATTCAGTATTTCTCAATGCTTTTTATCAAATCCAAGCAATGTATGAAAATTTGACATTCTTAAATCCAACATAAAATTATCTTTAATTGAAATCAAAATCTTAAAACTACTTAAATCAAATTCCAAACTTATTGGAGCAATGTCTGATTTATCAAATTCATAATCATCATTACTTATTAATGTTTCCCTTATGTAATTATTAATATCAGTGTAACTGTAAGAACCATTTGTAAATATAATATCTTTCCAATCCTTACCATTATTATAACGAATTCTTTTATTGTCATATTCATCACTAATATTATGCCAAGAATAGGTCATAGTGTTAATACTACCCAAACCAACAGCATAAGTTTTATTTTTATCTAAAATTAAAGAACGACTAAATCTGATTGTAAAATCACTAGGGGTATTATTTTCGTAATTTTTAACTGTTTCAGAACTTAACACAATTTTTTGTTCCATTTATATAATTATTAAACATATTTTTTAATAAATTCAAGAAAAATATTTTTTATATAACATTTCATGTTGTTCTGGTAAGAGTGAATTCATTTTTAATAATTCATCAATTATTCTAATACCTTCATTTTTTAGTTCTTCATTATTATTTCCAGCATCAATTGAACCACAAATTAACTCCAAGTCATTAACCAATTCTTTTGGATTACATGGACAAACGTCATAACCCTGTCCTCTAATTACTTTTTTAAATTTCATAGATCTTTTATTGATAGGTAATCCTGATTTTTCTGTTAATTCTTTAAATATTTTTCTAGAATGAATTGAATGTTTTTTATTATTATTATATCTTTTATTAATCAAATCAATCAAATCATTATCTACTTTAGTGTTAATTACTTCCTTTCCAGTTATTCTATCCTTAGCAATTAATTTGTTTTGATTATAAAGTTTATTTAAGTTAATAAATAAATTACCATATTGTCCATTTGGTGAAACTTTATACGGATTATGATATCTTATTCCTTTTCCCATATATTTTCCTTGTTTTAGAATATCATTGATTACTTCTCTATATTTTTTTATAATTATCCGTCTTAGCTATAATTGCTTCCTGTTGCTTTAAATCAAGATCTGTGGGATTTTTCATTCTGGTTATTGCACCAGATTCATTACCCAATTTTTTTATTTTCTTTGTTACCTTTTCTATGATATCCTCTACTTCTTCCCTAGTCATTTTTTCATCAGGATTTTCAGATTCAGTGTGAAAAAATTCAAACACTTCTTGCGGCGTCCAATATTGTTTTGCATCTAAAAGATCTAAATCAATTTCTTTATTTAATACCTCCGGATCAAATTCTTTTTGTCTTGCTCCCAACTCTTCTTCTTCTGATTCTTCAGTTATTCCCATCTTTTTTCTTCCGTAATCTTCTAATTTCTGAAATTCATCTTGAGGAACCCATCCAACAGGTTCATCTCCCCAATCTATCGATGTATAAGGAGTCGATTTTAAAGCTTGTTGTTTTTTAGATTCTTCTTGCATTCCTTTAGTTAATTCAGTAATACCTTGTGCCAGATCTTCTGATATACTTTTTGGAAGTAACGCTAACTGTTCCTTAATTCCAGGTAATGCTTTTAACTGACTTGATAATTGTTCTTTTTGACTTTCTATTCCTTCAGTAATTGGCTTATAAATTTCAGTGTACATATCCCGATTTCTAGCTTTTCTAATTTTTTCTCTCATTATTTCTTCTCTAAGAGCCCTCATCTTCTGCCCGACTAAGTTTTTTCTTATTCTTATTTCATTAAGTTTTGATTGCATTTATATAAAATAATGTAAGATAATGTAAAATAATGTAAGATAATGTAATATTATTATATAATGGAAATTCCAAATTATGATACAAAAAGTAATAAATCCAATAACTTTAAACAAGTTAAACAATATCCTTTTATGCCGGATTCATGTTTTAGAATGTTAATATGTGGATCTTCTGGATCTGGAAAAACAAATACATTAATGCATATGATACGAAAACCTCTTATATATTATGATAAATTATACTTGTATGCTAAAAACCTAGAACAATCTAAATATCAGGATTTAATTAAACTTTTAAATGGAATTGCAGAAAAAAATAAAATAAATCCAAATGAAATACTTGAATATTCGGCTGATTCCAACCAAATTGAACCTTGTGAGAATCTTGAATCAGAAAAACAAAAAGTAGTAATATTTGATGATTTTGTATGTGAAGATAAAAAGGTTCAGAATGAAATAACAAAATACATCATTCAAGGACGTCACAAAAACTGTTGTGTTATTTATTTAAGTCAGTCTTACTATAAAGTACCAAAAGATATTCGGATTAACTGTTCACATTATATTTTATTTGAAAGTCCAAGTAAACGAGAAAATGATATGATTTGTAATGAACAAAATATTAACCCTAACTCTTTTGCTAATGCAACTAATCAAAAATATGATTTCTTATATATTGACAAACCAAGGAGGTTTTTAAGAAAAAACTTTACTGGTAATATATAGATGGGAATTTTTAATGATGTAAAAGAAAGAAGTAAACCTGACAGTATAAGTAAAGTTAAATTTGATATTGATTTAAGTGATTATGCTACTAAAAAACAATTCAAAAAACTTAAAAAAGAATCGGAATCGTATCTTCACAGAAATAAGGAACTTGATAACACAATGAACAGAGCATTGGATATGGGAGGTAATAACCTTATTAACCTAGGAGATCCAGATAAACCCAACGATGCAGTTTCAAGACGATTTATGTTTAAAAAAGTTCAAAGTGTAATAGATAACTATAATCTTGAAGACATCAAATCTATAAAACAAACACCAGAAGCAGAAGTAAAGAATATTGAAGAATTAACAAAAGATTTTGAAAATAATTCATTATTAATAGTTCAATTACAAGATAAAATTGAAAAAGAAATGAAAGCTATGGTTGATTCTATTAAAGAACTTGAAGAGAAATCTGATTTAACAGACGAAAACATAAAAGAAGTATTTCGAGTCAATTTAAACATTTTATTCACTCAAATTCAAGAATTAAAAGATAGTATGATTAAACATGAAGAACTGAAAGACAAGATTATTGAAGCCGAGAAAAAGTTACAAAATATGTATCAGTTAGAAATCAGAACAGAAATAGATAAACTAAATACTGAAACTGAAAATAAGCATAAAGATTTATTAGAATTAATTTCAAATAAATTTGCAGAATATAAATCTGAACTGGAAAAGGCAGCTTCACAAAGAGGTGATGATCACGACACAGCATTAGATAACCTTAAAGAAGAGCTTAATTCTAAAATAGATGAGTTTAAAAAACAAATTCGAGTGTGGATTAGTACTGTTGACAACCGTCATAATTTAAAGTATGCAGACTTAAGTAATATTACAAAAAAATTACAAGAAGATATAACGCAGTTTAATGTTAAAGTTGAAGAACATAAAAATGAACTGGACCTTGTAGTTGAAAAATCAGTTAAACAAGGAGAAGCAATTAACACAATTAATGGTCAGCTAGAAAATTTTAAGAAACAACTCCGGATCTTGATTAGTACTGTTGACACACGTCATAATTTAAAGTACGCAGACTTAAGTAAACTTACAGGTTTATTACAAGAAGATATCAACGAATTTAATGATAAAATTAAAAAATAATAAATGATCTGGACTCTGTAGTTGAAATATCAGCTAAACAAGGAGAATCAATTACTGCTAATACCCAAGTAATTTCTACTAATACCCAAGAAATTACAAAAGTAAAAAATGTTTTCTTAAAACAAGAAACACAATTAACCAGAACAAAAGGTGTTGTTGACAATTTGTCTGCTTCTGAAGTTGCTACAACAAAACGACTTGATGATTTAGCTAAAGTAATTCTTGAACTAAATGAAAATTATAAAGCAATAGAAGATGAACTAGAAACAGTAAGACGTGAAGTATTTCTTTTTGAACATTACAACAACAGACAACTACATATAACGGTTTTTGGTAAATTACTATATGATATTGAAGATAAACAATTACAACAAAAGGTAAAGACCCAAGATTTTTTTGCATTATTTGGAATACGAGCTAATAAGATTACAGATTATAAAAGTTTTATTAAAAAAGGAACAAATAAATTTCTAATCGAACAAAATGAGAATTATATAATTGAAGTTAACATTATCATAGGTATCGTAGACTCCTTTAATAAAAGTTTTGATTTTATTTTTAGCTGGTTGGGGCTGGATGGTCACACAAATGGAATAGAGTATATAAAACCTGAGGTTAAAAATACAACACTTGTTTTTAAGAAAAAAATTAATTTAAGCAAAAAAACATGGTTTGCAATTTTGCCAAATGAAGACATATCGAAAATACCTAAAGGTGGTGATACATATACTATAGAACCAGGAAGTTATCTCAAAATATATCTAGTCAATTGATTTATTTTCATTTTATATAATGGGAATATTCAATAATATAAATGAAAAAGTAAGTAAAATAGAAAGACAAATAATAAGAAAACCTCCATTGTTCTTAACATGTTATACCGAAGATACTGATAGTGGATTATTTCAATGGAAAACTGTAAATGCTAGTCCTGGTTTAGTTCAAAATGGTAATAATGTAACAATTAATTTTAATTGTATTTTAATTATTCTTGTTGATGCAATTAAATTAGATAAAGGAGAAGCTAAATTACAACTAAAAAATAAAGAAAATGTAATTCTTCAAAGTTACAATGCAAACACAAAGAGAAAAAATGAATCTATTTCTATTAATTATGCTAATAAATTTAACATGAATGATGTTATTTATATTACTGGTTTAAATGTTAAAAATATTCAATTAACAATTTATGGTTCTACCTAAAACAGTTATAAAAAATCACATCATGTTCTTTCTAAAATTAAAATTAAATCATAAAGATGTTTAAAAAATTAAAAATCACATCATAAAGATGTTTTAAAAAATAAGAAACTATGTTCTTTCTAAAATCACATCATAAAGATGCTTAAAAAGTAAGAAACTATGTTCTTTCTAAAATCACATCATAAAGATGCTTAAAAAGTAAGAAACTATGTTCTTTCTAAAATCACATCATAAAGATGCTTAAAAAATTACATCGTAATGATGTATAAATCTTTTTTTTTATTTGTAGGCTTGGGTAGTAATTCCATCCTTAAGAATAAATCTTTTATCGTCATAACATGATAACGACGTTTTATTTATAACATAACTAGAAACATTATGTTTTTTCGATCTTATAACTTTAAATTTATGCATACTTTGTGTTGAGTTAAACAAAGTATCTTTGTAATCTTTATGAACTATTGTCTTCTTAACAACACTCTTTTTAATTCCTTTACATTTTTTAATCTCCTGGTTTTCCTTCCCAGGCGAATTTTCTAATAAATATGAATACATTTTACTCCGTAATCCAACAAACTCAACTATTGGAATGCCGGCAGCTTCATCTTTAAATTTTCCTATTACTTTTTTATTATTACCGAAGTAAAATTTTGAATTACTTTCGTAATCACCATTATCAAATAATTCTTTATCTTTATAAAAGTCTTTATACGCATCTTTAGTTTTAATTTCATAACACAATGAGTCTGTGTCAGTAAATAATAACTTTGCTGAGATTCTATACTTTTCTTTAATGTAATTATAATGAAAATCATACATTAAATATTTTGATAAGTCTAGAATGCACATTTCGACGTAACAAGGTCTATTTAATAATAAACTTTCTTTTATTCTATGAATACCAAATAAATTCTTGTTAAACATCGTTGAACTAACAAATGAAGGTTTTGCTATATACTTCAATAAAATATTTTCATCATGGGTCAGCTTAATATTAACCCTCTTGCGCAGATTTTCCATCGTCTTACCGAATACAGAGTTGTTCATCAACTTAAAAAAGTCCTTTTCAAATGAATTTTTTGCTTCAGATCTTTTCTGTGTATTAAAGTCAATATATTCTTTTAACCAGGAACTTTCATCAAAAGTTAATACTCTATGTATTTTGGTTACTTTAAAACCGAGTTGTGTATACAGTTCAAGATTTTTAAAATGAACAACATATTTTTCCTTTTTCTTTAAAGTTGGAATCAACTTCTTTACATTGCTTTTTCCTATTTCAAATTTTTCTTTAATGTTTTTACTGTAATTAGATAACCATTCATCTGGTATAATAATTTGTTCTGGAGCTAGTGGGTAATCATTATGTAAAGAATGTAATTCTTCCGGATATTCCAAATCACACTCAACTATAAAATTACTTTTACCTTTTGCTATTAATTTCTTAAATTGTTTTTCGGTTGTCCATTTAAAGTTACCTGTGGGTAAAGACTGAGACATGGCCCAACCATATAAATTATTAGCATCTAAATACATTATATATTTATGTTCCTTTTCGGGATTATAATTTTTCATATATTTATTATTAGCTTTGCTATAGCGATTGGCTATATAGCTAATTCCACCCCTAAGGCCTTTTTCAATAAATAGATACATATCAATATCTGATATTAAATCTAATTTTGTTTTAGTCATTTTTAACATAGCATCCCAGGCTTACCCAGGACTACTAAAATAATGACATGGATCTAATTTATAATATTCAATGCATATTTTTCTGAAATTTTCAAAAACGTCAGTCAAAAGTAAGACATCAGTTTTTAAATATAAATCATGGTATTCGCCAAGATTTTTAATTTTAAATTTTTTCCAAATATTCCCAGAGTGTTCATATTCTTCGTCAGAAATATGTGTTTCATTCAACGCAGAATAAAATTCTTCTTTGGAAGGTAATTTTGTATTATTAAATTTATTGAATGAATCCATATAATCATACGGATAAACACCCTTTGTTTTTAATAAATTAATTTTACTTTTGGGAAATTCTTCCAGAAGATATTTAAATTCTGGAATGTTTTTTCCTAAGTTATCCAATGATTGCGACATAAATTGAAATGAATCAATAAATACTAAGTCGCTAATCATGAATGCCATGTATTTTTCCATATTGTTTGGAATAACGTTTATATTTTTATTAAATTTTCCTATTTGCTGCATAATGAAATGGCTGTCATAACCTCTTAAATTATGAAAAATAACAGGAATTTTATGTGTTAATTTAAAATTAATATTACACTCTGAGTGAGCGCTTCCTCTGAATTTTCCTGTTATATGGCAGTGGTCTCTTACTTTGATTGAATCTTCTATATATTCTTTTTCACAGATATGACAAAACTTTTGTTTTTTAAATTCTTTTTCGTCTTTTATAGACATTCTTAAATCTTTATTAAAATTATTTTTTAATATTTCTTTACAACGCTTTTCTTCTTCAAGCATTTTTTCTATAAATTTATATACAGCATCAGGTCCTCTATAAACCTGGGTTGGTTTGGTATATTTATCGTCATAGCAACAGACGACTTTATACCCATAACCACAATCTGTATGTTTTTGGTATTCTTCTGTAAAGGAAGAATCTGGATTTGGTTGACTGCTAGATACCTTTTCAGTTAATGCTTCAAAATCAGCATATATCACAAAAGGTGCTTCTAATTGTTTTTGAAAATTTTTAAATTCAATTTTACTACCTTCAGGTGGCATTTTAACACCTTGGGTACCATTGATATTTAAACAATTTTCTTTATGCTTATTCAATATTTCTTCTTTTGTAAAATGCTGTAAACATGATTTACAAAAATATTTTTTATGCCGGTTTTTTGTAATATTATTCATTAGTCTGTTAAAATCTTTAATCCAGACATAATGATTTTTCTCATCGTTATTAATTAATAATAAATCACAGTGGTCTTCAAAACCACTCTTTGATATATATAATGGATATACTCCATTAGGTTCTTCATAACCAAATACATTAAATGAAATGCTATTTAAATTTTCTATTTTAGGTATTTGATTTAATGTAACAGGAAACTTTATTCCGGTGTAATCAACATCGTCTATATGTTTTTTATATTTTGAAACTTCTTGAGGATTTTTTTTAATAGGAAATTTATATGCCAAATGGCACCACCTGAAACATTCATTGTCATTGTTCTTTATATTTATTAATCCTTTCTTTGGATGTTGTAGCGGTTTCGGTAATTCTAAATAACTAGAAGCTGCTAAAGGATTATATTTATATCTATTTAAATAGTGAGCATTAACTGACTCTATCCTCCAGCCGCTTCCTTCGGAAATCCAATTACCGATTCTGTTTATTATTTCATCAAAAGCTTGACGTAAAGTTTTTTTATTTCGTTTTTGTTAATAACTTCTAAAGCCTTTGATTGGAAATAGGCTGATTTATATATTGTATCAGTTGCACTTATTTTTACAAAAGTTATTTTTAAAACAACGTTTATTTTTATACCTTTTAAAGTTTTAAGTTCAGCTTTAAGTATTTCATAAGAGTCGTTTATAGTTAAATATAATTGATTCTTTGGATCTTGTCTATATTCAATTTTAATTTCAAATTTCTTATAATATTGTTTTTTTGATCTCTCAATTTCCATCTATATATTATATTTAGAAAAAAATTCTTTGGACAAAACGCACCCTCGGTAAAAACTTATATATATTTCAATTTATATTTTTCTCCATCGTTTTTTGATCTTCCAAATTTTGCCCTACCTCTACCTTCACAACAATTTGCTATCGTTCTAGAATTAATATTAAGATCTTTAGATGTTTGATAAATAGTTTTATATATTTTTTCCTCGTTTGTACTACAATTTATTGCAATAACTTTTTTAGGATTGTTTCGATAATTATTTGGTCTGGGGCAATCACATAACCTTTCAGTATTTTCTTCTTCGGTTAATAGACAACCACATTTCCATTCAAATAATTTATTTTTTTCTGATAGATAAGGATCAATAACATTTTGTAATTTATCAATGACATGATTCTTATATTCATCGTTAACTATTTGATTAAGTTTTGATTTAATAACATTTCTTCTTTTAAGAACTTTTTTATATGAATCTTTGTCTGGATTCATTATTTCTCCTAAAGTGCTAGATAATTTTGGCATAATCATTCTATCTATCTTTCTATTAACCATTTATATAATACTTATAGAAAAAATCTTTACACAAAAAAAACGCACATTGAAAACATATTATTCCTCTTTACCATTATATCCGTTAAGTTTAAATTCTTTCATATATCTTTCAAAGGGCATTAAATAATTTTTTTCTTTCTGCATTTCTAACAGTATTGAAAAAATATCTTGAATAACTTTTTTCTCTTCTTCTTTTCTAGGATCTTTAGGGTTATGAACAGCTAAAGCCGCAATCCGTGCTTTTGTTATTAGTTGTTTTATTTTGTGATGATGTGCTTTTAAAATAAATTTCTTGTCGTCAAGTTTTAGTCTATTAGTAAATATGGTAATTACTGGTGGAACAACACCAACAACTGCTATAAATATAGGAACAGCTGGAACAAGTGCTAATGCAGCTGAACAACCAAAGATACCTGCTGTAATCTGTAATCCTGTATTTACTCTCCCACAAAATTTATAACTTTTTCTGTAAACAGCAGCTAGTTTAGTTAGGTGAATAATTAATTGATCTATTGTTTCTATTCCATTATTAGAAATTAGATATTTATGAATCATTTATATAATATATTTTTTCAATTTAAATTTCTTCCAATTCACTAAACGGAACCCAACTATTAAATTTTTCATTGTAGCCTTTCCATTTTACTAAAGCTTGTTTTTTCTTATAGTCTCGTCTAATAACTTTTTCTATTCTAAAAACCTCTTGTGTAGTAGGTAAAAGTTCTTGTTCATAAAATGAACCTTGAATTATTTCATCATTTAAATCTTTAATAGTGTATGTTCTGGGATTTGTATTATTAATTCCATAAATTATAAATATTTCCTCTGTCCAGTTTGGTGTATATCCTTTTTCAAAATGTCTTTTAAGTTTGCTTAAGCGAACTCGATCACCAATTTTAAATTCTGCTTTACTCTTTGGTATCTTTAAATTACCATATAAATTAAAGTAAACAGTACCTTTATTTAAGTTTTTACTGGCTTCGGTTGGTGTCATTTTTATACTAGAATGTTTTGTTTTGTTATATTTATCAACCATTTCCTGCAAATTATCTAAATAAGTATAAGTATTATTTGCTGTAAAATATTTCCACATTATTCTTTTTAAACTTCTATTAAATCTTTCGATTACTACAGCCTTACCTTCATTAAATGTATGGTACATGTTAATTTTATATTTATTCAAAAATGATTCAAACTTTTTATTATAAAATTCTTTTCCTTCATCTACCCATAAATTTTGTGGAATCCTTGCATTCTTCGGGGACTTTTGTCCCTGAATTCTACCTTCTGAAACTATTTTATTAAATGCTTCAGTAACAGATTCTCCAGTTTTATTCTTTAATGGAATAACCCAAGCATATTTACTGAATATATCAATAACGGTTAACAAGTACTTTACTCCTTTATTATATTTTGAAAAAGCTTGCATATCAACTAAATCGGCAGACCAAGTATCATCAATATCATTGACAATCACTCTTCGTTTCCTAAATTTTCTTTTAATTGGTTTGTGTAATTCTTCTGCTAATTCATCAATCCAATTTATTTCGGGGGCAGAGTATACCCCCTTTTCCCGTTTTTTGACTTTCGTTTTTGTCCAAGACCAAGTTTATATTTCATATTAATTGCTGGTTTCACAACTAAATGTTTTGCAATCTTTTCTCCAAATGTTTTTGATTTAGTGTTATTTAAGTTGGAAAGCATTTGTTTGTCACATATACCCTTTTTTACACCGCTGTCATAGCAAAAGTCGTGGGTCTTACATACTGCGTCCAGTTCGTTGACAGGAGGTCCATTATCTAAAGAATTTCCTGGTCCACAATAGTTATATCCTGGAAGTGTTAACCCTTTCTTAGGTAGTAAAGGTAACATTGCTTTATGTATATCTAAATTACCTGCTTTGATGGTACTTTTAACAAATTTTGCTTTCATTTTCCCACAAGACGAACAAGTAGCTTTTATCATTTTTCTTCCGTTTTTTGTTATAACATAATGGGGGTTTATATTATCAGTAAATCTTCTTTCTTTCAAACAATATATTTCATTTTGTAAACTCATCTATATTATATGTATTTTAATTTAAACCATACAATATCAAGACAAATCAAGTGCGCTCTGTGGTTACTATTGTTTATTTTTCATAAAGATGTTACAAAACAAAGTATCGCTGTACGACATATTGTATAAGGATTTAAATATTAAGAATGTAAATCAAAACGAACAAAAAATTATAAATTATTTTAATAAATAATATGAAAATGTACCTAAAACGACTCCTATACTACTTTCAAAATGTGTGGAAGTAGCGTAGTAACTAAATCTAAAAATAGACGTGAACATCGTACACGGAAGTGGTAATAATATATGGGAATTCTATTAATTCTAAAAATAGACGTGAACATTGTACACGGAAGTGACGTAGTAACTAAATCTAAAAATAAACGTGAACATTGTACACGGAAGTGGCAATAATACATGGGAATTCTATTAATTCTAAAAATAGACGTGAACATTGTACACGGAAGTGATGTAGTAACTAAATCTAAAAATAAACGTGAACATTGTACACGGAAGTGACGTAGTAACTAAATCTAAAAATAAACGTGAACATTGTACACGGAAGTGGTAATAATACATGGGAATTCTATTAATTCTAAAAATAGACGTGAACATTGTACACGGAAGTGATGTAGTAACTAAATCTAAAAATAAACGTGAACATTGTACACGGAAGTGACGTAGTAACTAAATCTAAAAATAAACGTGAACATTGTACACGGAAGTGACGTAGTAACTAAATCTAAAAATAAACGTGAACATTGTACACGGAAGTGACGTAGTAACTAAATCTAAAAATAAACGTGAACATTGTACACGGAAGTGACGTAATACATAGAAATTTAAATTAAAAAGTTGTTTTTAAAAAAAATATAATTTATAAAAATTGTTGATTTTAAATTAAAAAGTTGTTTTTAAAAAAAATTATAAAAATTGTTTCTTAGTGTTTTAAATGAAATATATTTTATATAAAATATATTTTTTCAATGGGTACAAATACGCCGAGTTAGTATTTTGAGATAGAAACTCTGTTTCTCTTAAAGACTGGCTGGTTTTGGATTTTTTAAATTTGAATTGGCCGGTGTTGAATTTTTAAAAAAATATAATTTATAAAAATTGTTGATTTTAAATTAAAAAGTTGTTTTTAAAAAAAATATACGTTTTAATTAAATAATTTATAAAAAATTTTATAAATTATTTTTTTTTAATTAAATTTTAAAATCGGGCCAGAACTGACAATTACTATACTACTTACGAGGCGTTTCGGAATTTGCCTGGAGCCCTGGAGCCCATCACGTGACCTATGACGTCATCGTGTGGGGGCGTGACTTAGGTCGGAAAAACCCATGACGTCATCACTAGATCAAGATAAACAATGGCGGAGTAAATGAGCCCAGCAAACACACCACGTTGTTACAACGTTGTTATGACGTCTTTTCCTGACGTTGTAACAACGTTGTTTTTTGGTTGATAATGAAAGGTGCGTTGACGTCTTGTCACAACGTTGGAAAGACGTCTTTTTTGCAACGTTGGAAAGACGTCTTGTCCACAACGTTGGAAAGACGTTGTTTTTTGGTTACTGCCGTGACGTTATTCGCCCATCCCAAACGTAGAACAATGGGTAGGGTATCGTAAGACTGCCTGCAGTCCCGGTCTATTGTTACGTAAACAATGCCTGTAGCTCCAGCCAAACAATCGGATCCTGACGAGTTCGGACACGTTCGGTGACGTCACGGCCGCACCCTAGGTGAGTCAATAGGAAATTCCCATGACGTCACGGCCCAACCCAACATTCCGTTACTACCCAGCTTCTCTATTTTTAGACAATAGAGGATATTATATAACGTTATTATTTTTACCGTCACCTTATCATTATCAATATTCCATTGTTTTATCATAAAAGATTTCTTATCTGAGGACAGGACAATGCACTAGAACAATGGGGAGCCGCACCCAACATTCCAAATAACAATAGAGAGTAGGTGAGTCAATAGGAAATTACCATGACGTCACAGCCGCACCCAACATTCCGTTACCACCCAGATTCTCTATTTTTAGACAAAAGAGGATATTATATAACGGTATTCTTTTTATTGTCAGCCTAGTTTTATTTTTCATTGTCAATATTTCATTGTTTTATCCATAATCATTTCTTAATCAATTTTCTATTGTCCTATCATAAAAGAATTGTATAGACATAAACCTCACCCAATTTCACTTTATATTACGAGATATCAATTACAATCAAATTTATTAAATTTAGCCCATTAATTGATATATTAATAACCAGAGATCAAATGACAAAGTGGTAATTTAACGATTGTAATATTTAAGCCTTTTCACTATTGAGCTTTCAATCGGTTTGAATTACACTGTGTGCGGTAAGGCGGAACATGATCTCTTTTTAAATAACTGGTGAAAAAAAAATGTCAACAAACTTTGTAATTTTGATGTTACTTTATTTTAATTTTTCATATTATAGTCAATTTTATTTCTTTTCTTGTAGACATAGCAAGAAATCACCTCCTCCTCATTCAATAATATAATCGCTGGATAAAACAAAGTCATGTTTACAGTTTAATTGTCTTTTTTTCAACCACTTTAATAACGTATTCCAATAATACATATTCGGGGCTGATTTTTTAACCTTAATAGTTCGCTTTCTGCCCAACGCTCGACCCTCTGCACCGGCCCCTCGGCGTCTATCTGTGGCACTTATCCAGCTCCAACTCTAGCTCCATCTTGTCGAACTGGTGCTATTTCCGTTATTTCTGGAGGTTCGTATCTTTTTAGAACATTTTCAAAAAGGTAAATCCTTTTGTTAATCGCGTACTTCCACGCATCCTCAATAGGGTAGCCATCCATCACTTCCAGATCGGATGCCGTTTCCTTAATGGCTCTATAAATAGGATCTTCTTTAAGAGTACGGTACCATAGCATAGAGTTAGCAAAGGCTTTCGCTATCGTTTTCTTATATTTGTCTCTCATTCCTAGCGGTATCTATCGCGAGACCTTCCTCTTCCACATAGCTTTGAACTCTTTTAATGTATTCCGGTTGCCACTTTTCAAACGTTTGGTCTATAATACTCCACGGATGCTCTGTTTCGTCGTCGTCGGAGGAATCATCACCATCCTCTCTGTAGTCATTTGTGTTTGAGAATTCATTATCGCTCTCATCATCCGAGACGTCCATTTCCTCTGTATTGACCGATTTGCCGCTTTCATCGTCGTGCATCGTCTTCTTATGACGTAACATGTTATCTCGACTGCTGAAAATCTTGCCACAAACGTCGCATGGGCTCATCTCCGCGACCGGTTAAATCATTCAGTTCTCCAAACACGTTGAGACAAATATCGCACTTAAACAGCGCATTCGGCGTCCAAATTACGAATGAGGAGGAGTCATATGTGCATTCATTTTAATACTGACAGATTGTGCTGTTATACACATTTTAGCATACACGTGTATTGTTGTGAGGGAAGTCTGTATAGTTGTGAGGGAAGTCTGTATTATTGTGAGGGAAGTCTAAATTGTTGTGAGGGAAGTCTATATTGTTGTGAGGGAAGTCTGTATTGTTGTGAGGAAAGTCTGCATTGTTTTGAGGGAGTTCTGAATAGTTGTGAGGGAGTTCTGAATAGTTGTGAGGGAGTTCTAAATAGTTGTGAGGGAGTTCTAAATAGTTGTGAGGGAGATCTGTATTGTTGTGAGGGAAGTCTGTATAGTATGAGGGAAGTCTGTATTGTTGTGAGGGAGATTTGCATGTTGTGAGTGAGTTCTGAATAGTTGTGAGGGAGGTTTGCATTGTTGTGAGGGAGTTCTGAATAGTTGTGAGGGAGTTCTAAATAGTTGTGAGGGAGATCTATATTGTTGTGAGGGAAGTCTGTATAGTTGTGAGGGAAGTTTGCATTGTTGTGAGGGAGGTTTGCATTGTTGTGAGGGAAGTCTGTATTGTTGTGAGGGAAGTCTGCATTGTTGTGAGGGAAGACTGTTTGTGAGGAAGGCGTGAGGGAGGACTGTATAGATGTGAGGGAAGACTGTATAGTTGTGAGGTAGGCTTGAGGGAGATCTGCATAATATTGAGGGAAGCCCGTATATATGTGAGTGAGGCCTTTATAGTTGTGAGGGAGGTCTGCATCGTTGTTAGGGAGGCATATATATAATTTTGAAGGAATGTCAAACTATTAAATAAATCGACTCATTTCTACGATCTTAAGTTTTGTAGCAGATATATCCTTGCGAGGTATTTAAAGACTGGTGTAGAGAGATCCTTTAGAAATTGCCCCAATTGCATTTGCTTTTTTTTCCATTATGACAGCACACAATGTACCATTATTGTTGAGTCACCTATTGTACCTTATGTGACGTCCCATAGCTCTGACATGCATTGTCCAAATTATGCCCCCTTTTAGACTAATCCTGGTTAAAGTAAATTTTGCATGCAAGTTCCCATCTCCAAAAACGAATGCAGGTACAGGGTTGAAACTCTATAGATATTTTAACATTTTAAGATAAAGTAATATTCCTGCTTCTGGGAAAACAATTTGAATAGTCGAGCATTGGCTGTCTTACGGACTGCTCTTGTTAATAATAACGCTCCAAAACACATAGGCCAAAAAAATATGAATACTTAAAGGCACTCGCTACAGTTTTTCCGGACGGGTATTACCCCAACACCGTGCCAATTTGGTTGTGTTTCTAATCGATGTAGCTCACTACAGACTTGGAGCGGCCTTCTGCGCATGCCCGGAAGTGATTATCTAATGTCGCGTACGGCAAAATTTCGCAATTTATTGTATTATTTAATGTAGAATATGTTTAACATACTGACTAAATGTTAGGGTAAGTATCTCCATGGTTACAAAATATATACATTTAAAGTACATTTAGTTCAAATTGCTTCAATTCGACATATACTGGAGTCTATAATTTATACCGGTGCTCCAACTCTGCATTGAGTCACAGCTGTTTCTAATCCCGTACCGTACCCATACCGTACATCCGTATTCGTAAACTATAGGTTTTGTTCGGAGAAAGCCGGAAACTTTCATCGTTCTATGACATCAAAATGGTTCAGAAACACCTTAAAATCCGCTTATTAAGAAATCTGCCGTTTGATAATTTGATATATCTCTAAGTCATTTGCTCAAACACTGAAAGAGTACTTTGTACCAACCTGCGTTGTATAAATGCCCGCCGAACCCCACCTCATTGTAATTTGATTTAAGAGAAATCTAATATGGTGACCTATCAATTTTCTTTTTGTTTTAGATTAGGTAGACATTACTAAAGGTATGTGCAGAGTTTGATTAAATTCTATTATGTGAAACTCGATAAAATAGCAAAAGTACCAACTTAAAATTGACAAAACTATGCAAAAATAGCCCTTTGGTCTGCTGAACAAGTATTCCTTTCTTTACAAAATCATCTTCTTTTGATTTCTCTGAGCATGTTTCAAATAGATATATTGTTTTCCGTTATAAAAATGCTTAGATATTAAATTTATGCTGATTATTGTACTTCACTGAAATATATTTTAGTATTATAGAAATTTTGAAAAATGTTAAAAATAGCACCATATCTAGGGGCAAATTAAATTGAAACAAAGCTGGTATTTTTATTTCATTTTTCAATACATCATAACATGATCTTTTAATACAAAACATTTCATCAAAATCTATTATTGAGAAAAAAATTACGAAACTGTAGCGAGCGTCCTTAACAGTAATTTATAATTTAAACGCTTTATAATACACACGGTTCATCACGGACTGTGATGCACTGGTTTAAAACTTTGTGTAAAATTTCATAAAGTCCAGCATCTGTCATGTTGTCATTGGAAATAAAATTGAAAATAATCTACTGATTTGGTGTCATCAAGAACTGGCCGTAGCTGAAGACATCTCACTGTCGACCAAAACAGAATTCAAGGCGCTTAGTACTTTTAACATCACCAGCACCCTTCATTATTATTGTTTCTTTGTTTAATAACAAAAAAATCATTTAAAATACAAACTTTTCTCCAGTGAAACAATATTAATACAGTACAACCTCTCAAGAACAGCCCTCTCTTAAGCACAAGCCTTTCTATAACAACATCATCAAAATTTCCCTTAGCTGAAATATATAATCAAAATTACCTCACCTTTCTATAACAACCTTTCCAGAGCAGCCCTCTCTTAAGCACAAACCTTTCTATAACAACATCATCAAAATTTCTCTAAGCTGAAATATACCACCAAATTTACCTCTTCAGAACCACAACCTCTACATAACAGTCAATATTTATATCTCCAAAAGGGTGTTGCTCTACAGAGGTTGCACTGTACCCAAAAGTTGCCCAATTGTGTACCAGTACAAGTCTGTTTTTCTTGGCCGCGAAACACAAGCGCTGTCTTTCTTTTCTGTTTTCTTTCATTTCTCCACATAAAATACATTTGAAAATTTTTGATGTAAGGGATAATTTTACCATAACAGTATAAACACTTTCTGTAGTTGGAGTTTCCATATTTAACATTTAATAAAACATAAAAATTCATAAAAAAAAGATCCCGAGTTTATGTTACCTCCAAATGATTATCCACATACAATATTTCACTTTTGCATTTACTAGTAAACTGTTGAATCATGAACGTTTTAGAAAATATCAACATCTGATGTTTTCTCAAATGACCCCTATCAAATGAGTAAGGAGAACTTGTCATTACATAGGATAGTTAATTGCCTCACAATTGATAGGTTTCTCAGTAGTTAATAATTTACAGGGGCAATCTAGGGTTACACCGGCCAACTTTCACCAGGCTGTACGGTTCAGCCATCAGATAAAACTGTGCTATTTTAGAGGTTTAAATTTTTTTTATAAAATGTTTCCAGTATTAATATAAAAAATAACCATGCAGCTAGACTCAACGCAGCTGATATAGAAATCGCATTACAAGCATGTTTTAATATCGGGATGGTGTGACTTTTGTGTTTGCCCCTCTCTACCACTGAAGATATATCTTTGAAATTGATGGCGTGATCTACATTTTGAGGGGTCAGACTGCCGATTCGGTACACTGGTTAGGGCAGGGTGACGGTATCAATCTGCAGAAAATTTAAGATTTACAGAGCTAATGTTACTATACGCTGCATTTGAAAAAATATATATGATACTGGCTGTTCCATTTCTTTCAGCTTTCACAGATGAGGGCATGACTTTGGAGTAACAAATTATCATTTACAGAGCAACTGTTACTGTAGATTGCGTATGAAACCATATTACACTTGTTAATCTTTTATCAGCTTTTCACAAAACACATCCGTATACGACTCAACGCAGCTAATATAGAAATCGCATTACAAGCATGTTTTAATATCGATCTGCTTTGACTTTTGTGTTTGCCCCTCTCTACCACTGAAGATATATCTTTGAAATTTATGGTGTGATCTACATTTTGAGGGGTCACACTGCCAATTCGGTTCACTGGATAGGGCTGGGTGACGATATCAATCTGAAGAAAATTTAAGATTTACAGAGCTACGCTGCATTTGAAAAAAATATATACGATATTGGCTGTTCCATTTCTTTCAGCTTTCACAGATGAGGACATGACTTTGGAGTAACAAATTAACATTTACAGAGCAACTGTTACTGTAGGTTGCGTATGAAAGCCATATTACACTTGTTAATCTTTTATCAGCGTTTCACAAAATGCATCCGTATACGACTCAACGCAGCTAATATAGAAATCGCATTACAAGCATGTTTGAATATCGGGCTGCTGTGACATTTGTGTTTGCCACTCTCTACCATTAAAGATATATCTTTGAAAATTATGGTGTGATCTACATTTTGAGGGGTCACACTGCCAATTCGGTTCACTGGTTAGGGCTGGGTGACGGTATCAATCTGGAGAAAATTTAAGATTTACAGAGGTAATGTTACTATACGCTGCATTTGAAAAATATATATATATATTACTGGCTGTTCCATTTCTTTCAGCTTTCACAGTTGAGGGCATGACCTTGGAGTAACAAATTAACATTTACAGAGCAAATGTTACTGTAGGTAGCGTATGAAAGCCATATTACACTTGTTAATCTTTTATCAGCTTTTCACAAAACGCATCCGTATACGACTTAACGCAGCTAATATAGAAATCGCATTACAAGCATGTTTTAATATCGGCTGCTGTGACTTTTGTGTTTGTCTCTCTCTACAATTAAAGATATATCTTTGAAATTGATGGTGAGATCTACATTTTGACGGGTCACACTGCCAATTCGGCTCACTGGTTAGGGCAGGGTGATGGTGTCAATCTGGAGAAAATGTTACTGTAGGTAGCGTATGAAAGCCATATTACACTTGTTAATCTTTTATCAGCTTTTCAAAAAACGCATCCGTATACGACTCAACGCAGCTAATATAGAAATCGCGTTACAAGCATGTTTTAATATCGGGCTGCTGTGACTTTTGTGTTTGCCCCTCTCTACCATTGAAGATATATCTTTGAAATTGATGGCGTGATCTACATTTTGAGGGGTCACACTGCCAATTCGGTTCACTGGTTAGGGCTGGGTGACGGTATCAATCTGGAGAAAATTTAAGATTTACAGAGCTAATGTTACTATACGCTGTATTTGAAAATTATATATATATTACAGGCTGTTCCATTTCTTTCAGCTTTCACAGTTGAGGGCATGACCTTGGAGTAACAAATTAACATTTACAGAGCAAATGTTACTGTAGGTAGCGTATGAAAGCCATATTACACTTGTTAATCTTTTATCAGCGTTTCACAAAATGCATCCGTATACGACTCAACGCAGCTAATATAGAAATCGCATTACAAGCATGTTTGAATATCAGGCTACTGTGACTTTTGTGTTTGCCACTCTCTACCATTGAAGATATATCTTTGGAATTGATGGTGTGATCTACATTTTGAGGGGTCACACTGCCAATTCGGTTCACTGGTTAGGGCTGGGTGACGGTATCAATCTGGAGAAAATTTAAGATTTACAGAGGTAATGTTACTATACGCTGCATTTGATAAATATATATATATATTACTGTCTGTTCCATTTCTTTCAGCTTTCACAGTTGAGGGCATGACCTTGGAGTAACAAATTAACATTTACAGAGCAAATGTTACTGTAGGTAGCGTATGAAAGCCATATTACACTTGTTAATCTTTTGTCAGCGTTTCACAAAATGCATCCGTATACGACTCAACGCAGCTAATATAGAAATCGCATTACAAGCATGTTTGAATATCGGGCTGCTGTGACTTTTGTGTTTGCCCCTATCTACCATTAAAGATATATCTTTGAAAATTATGGTGTGATCTTCATTTTGATGGGTCACACTGCCGATTCGGTTCACTGGTTAGGGCAGGGTGACGGTATCAATCTGGAGAAAATTTAAGATTTACAGAGGTAATGTTACTATACGCTGCATTTGAAAAATGTATATATATAACTGGCTGTTCCATTTCTTTCAGCTTTAACAGATGAGGGCATGACTTTGGAGTAACAAATTAACATTTACAGAGCAACTGTTACTGTAGGTTGCGTATGAATGCCATATTACACTTGTTAATCTTTTATCAGCTTTTCAAAAAACGCATCCGTATACGACTTAACGCAGCTAATATAGAAATCGCATTACAAGCATCTTTTAACATCGGGCTGCTGTGACTTTAGTGTTTGCCCCTCTCTACCATTGAAGAGTTGTCTTCGAAATTTATGGTGCGATTTACATTTTGAGGGGTCACACTGCCGATTCGGTTCACCGGTTAGGGCAGGGTGAAGGTATCAATCTGGAGAAAATTTAAGATTTACAGAGGTACTGTTATTATACGCTGCATTTGAAAAAATATATATGATACTGGCTGTTCCAATTCTTTCAGCTTTCACAGATGAGGGCATGACTTTGGAGTAACAAATTAACATTTACTGTATGTTGCGAATGAAAGCCATATTACACTTGTTAATCTTTTATCGGCTTTTCACAAAACGCATCCCTATACGAGTCAACGCAGCTAATATAGAAATCGCATTACACGCATCTTTTAATATCGGGCTGCTGTGTTTTTTGTGTTTGCCCATCTCTACCATTGAAGACATATCTTTGAAATTTATGGTTTGATCTACATTTTGAGGGGTCACACTGCCGATTCGGTTCACTGGATAGGGCTGGGTGACGGTATCGATCTGGAGAAATTTTAAGATTTACAGAGCTAATGTTACTATACGCTGCATTTGAAAAAATATATATGCTACTGGCTGTTCCATTTCTTTCAGCTTTCACAGATGAGGGCATGACTTTGGAGTGAACAAATTAACATTTACAGAGCAACTGTTACTGTAGGTTGCTTTTGAAAGCCTTATTACAATTGTTAATCTTTTATCGGCTTTTCACAAAACGCATCCGTATAAGACTCAACGCAGCCAATACAGAAATCGCATTACAAGCATGTTTTAATATCGGGCTGCTTTGACTTTTGTGTTTGCCCCTCTCTACCATTGAAGATATATCTTTGCAATTTATGGTGTGATCTACATTTTGAGGGGTCACACTGCCGATTCGATTCACTGGTTAGGGCAGGGTGACGTTATCAATCTGAAAAAATTTAAGATTTACAGAGCTAATGTTACTATACGCTGCATTTGAAAGAATATATATGCTATTGGCTGTTCCATTTCTTTCAGCTTTCACAGATGAGGGCATGACTTTGGAGTTACAAATTAACATTTAGAGAGCTACTGCTACTGTATGTTGCGTATGAAAGCCATATTACACATGTTAATCTTTTATCAGCTTTTCACAAAACGCATCCGTATACGACTCAACGCAGGTAATATAGAAATCGCATTACAAGCATGTTTTAATATCGGGCTGCTGTGACTTTTGTTTTTGCCCCTCTCTACCATTGAAGATATATCTTTGAAACTTATGGATTGATCTACATTTTGAGGGGTCACACTGCCGATTCGATTCACTGGTTAGGGCAGGGTGACGATATCAATCTGGAGAAAATTTAAGATTTACAGAGCTAATGTTACTATACGCTGCATTTGAAAAAAATATATGATACTGGCTGTTCCATTTCTTTCAGCTTCACAGATGAGGGCGTGACTTTGGAGTAACAAATTAACATTTACAGAGCAACTGTTACTGTAGATTGCGTATGAAAGCCATATTACACTTGTTAATCTTTTATCAGCTTTTCACAAAACGCATCCGTATACGATTCAAAGCAGCTAATATAGAAATCGCATTACAATCATGTTTTAATATCGAACTGCTGTGTCTTGTGTGTTTGAACCTCTCTACCATTGAAGATGTATCTTTGAAAGTTTTGGTGTGATCTACATTTTGAGGGGTCACACTGCCGATTCGGTTCACTGGTTAGGGCAGGGTGACGGTATCAATCTGGAGAAAATTTAAGATTTACAGAGCTAATATTACTATACGCTGCATTTGAAAAAAAAATGATTCTGGCTTTTCCACTTCTTTCAGCTTTCACAGATGAGGGCATGACTTTGGAGTAACAAATTAACTTTTACTGTATGTTACGTATGAAAGCCATATTACACTTGTTAATCTTTTATCAGCTTTTCACAAGACGCATCCGTATACGACTCAACGCAGCTAATATAGAAATCGCTTTACAAGCATGTTTTAATATCGGCCTACTATGACTTTTGTGTTTGCCCCTCTCTACCGTTGAAGATATATCTTTGAAATGTATGGTTTGATATACATTTTGAGGGGTCACACTGCCGATTCGGTTCACTGGTTAGGGCTGGGTGACGGTATCAATCTGGTGAAAATTTAAGATTTACACAGCTAATGTTACTATACGCTGCATTTGAAAAATTATATATGCTACTGGCTGTTCCATTTCTTTCAGATTTCTCAGATGAGGACATGACTTTGGAGTAATAAATTAACATTTACAGAGCTACTGTTACTGTAGGTAGCGTATGAAAGCCAACTTACACATGTTAATCTTTTATCAGCTTTTCACAAAACGCATCCTTATACGATTCAAAGCAGCTTATATAGAAATTACATTACAAGAATCTTTTAATATCGGGCTGCTGTAACTTTTGTGTTTGCCCCCCTCTAAAATTGAAGATATATCTTTGAAATTTATGGTGTGATCTACATTTTAAGGGGTCACACTACCGATTCGGTTCACTGGTTAGGGCTGGGTGATGATATCAATCTGGAGAAAATTTAAGATTTACAGAGCTAATGTTACTATACGCTGCATTTGAAAAAAAAATATGATAAGGGCTGTTCCATTTCTTTCAGCTTTCACAGATGAAGGCATGACTTTGGAGTAACAAATTAACATTTACAGAGCAACTGTTACTGTAGGTTGCGTATATAAGCCATATTACACATTTTAATCTTTTATCAGGTTTTCACAAAACGCATCCGTATAAGACTCAACGCAGTTAATGTAGAAATCGCATTACAAAGATGTTTTAATTTCGGGCTGCTGTGACTTTTGTGTTTGCCCCTCTCTACCATTTAAGATATATCTTTGAAATCTATGGTGTGATTTACATTTTGAGGGTTTACCGAATGTTAATCCTAGTTTTTTTACCGTGAACCTGGTTCACGTTATTATTGGACAATTGGCGTGCCATATATATACTATAAGGAACAGAGAGAAACTATTAAGGTACCTTTTTTTTTCGTATTTTTACATAAACAGTATATTATCAGTGCATGAACCACTAGTTTTCATTAACAGCACGAGAGTAATCTGGCATGGGGGGGGGGGGGGGGGGGGGGGGGGGGGGGGGGGGGGGGGGTGCCAGATGGGTTTTGCCGGCATGGGTAAAATCACCGGAAACGCCAGTCTGGTGTGCAAGAAATACGTATATTCTTGATTCAAAATACGTTAGTTTACCATAAGAACATAACGTTACGCTACAAACGTTAAAACTTAAGTGGAACTTTGTTATTGTGCGTAACGCAAAACATCATGACGTCACTTCTGCTTACGGACGTTAATTTCCAGCGCTCTACTATAAGAAAGAGTGCTACAAAGAAACTATTTCTACCTGTTATTTGTAAAATACGGTATGCAAGAAAAATATTCTGCCAGAATAAAATGCTAACATGTAGACGATACGCAAGAAAAAATATCAGTCATGTGTTTACGAATCGGATGGAAATATCCGTCCCTCGGCCACCTGCGCATGGGCGGTAATTCGGCAAGCCTCATTACCGCCCAATGCGTAGGTGCCCTCGGGACGGATATTTCTATCCGATTCGTAAACACATGACAGATATTATTAGCCTTGCGAGATTGTATAAAAATGTGCTCGGAGTCCTAAGGATATACAGTTATTAGCTTTCCGTTTTGAGAGAAAAAAAATCAAACAACACCAAAAAAATCATAGAAAGAAAGAGTTGTTCCAACTAAAAATTGAACAGCATGTAAAAAATGTATATTACTCTACTAAACAGGTGTCAGGTGATTAAAGTTTCTCTCAATTGAAAGGAAACAAAGTTAGGAAAACAATTAATTAAAAAACAAAGATGCTTTAAGAATGTTAGCCCAGATGTGTAGTGCACAAAACTATTTTTTGTAAATGATTTCATACTGAAAATCCTATTTTATTTTAGAACACTTTAAACTAGTCTAACATTGTTTCATTACTAAATTAAAGTTTATAGAATCTACAATGTCCTTTCTTTTCTCTTATAACCATGTTTGAAACGAGTTTGCTATAGAAGTGGTTAATTTAGCCTATATAAAGAATATATACTGAACAGCAAAAGAAACTATCCAGATGTATAACTGGTATATTTTGAAATAAAAGATTAATTTTTCAAATTTGAATTGTTTCTTCATGCCAAAATTACACTTGAAGATCTTCACGTGATAGATTTTTAAAAATCAATCAACCGTGAAGTCAGTAGTCCCACAATAGCCATTTGAAAGGCTATATCTTCTGCGTGTCAGTTGCATTGTAACATCACAATTGGGCGCTCGCGCTAAATTTGATTCAGTCGTGCGGTGCAACCAACAATATTTTTTTAAATTTTATGCTGTTTTTCGAGTTAGCCAATTATCAATATTTCCAATGACAATAAAATTTCACAAAGAAAATTGTTAATTACAGGCGCACGTGAATTTCGTGCAAAACGGCTATTGTGGGACTACTGACTTCACGGTTGGTTGATTTTTTAAATTTACACGTGAAAATCTTCAAGGTTAATGTGATATGAAAAACACAAGTGATTTATAAATTAACGTTTTTAAATAAAAAATACCCCAGTTATAAAACTGAATAGTTTCTTTTGCTGTTCAGTATATATACAAGCCTCCTAGTGAAACCTCTATTACAGAGTACAACTGTACAGTCTTTCCCTTAACCTTCTTTGTGGCAATGGTGTCTATTGCTGAAGCCTGTATCTGTCACTTTTGCCCCACCAGGAACAATAGAAACCTAGGCCTCCTACTGTTATTTATCTAATTGTTAAAGTGAGCTCTAGTGTGACTTTTGAGCATTTACATGTATAACGCAAATGTTCATTTTTGCTCGGTTTGGTTTGCCACTTTCCAGGACAACCGTCCTTCAGTGCTTTCAGCGCTTTGATTATTTATACCGTCAGAATAAGTTGGTTTTAGTTATAATTTAAAGATCTTTTTGTAGGGATAACGCATGTTTTTTCGTGTTATAATAACATCTGCAGAATCCCGAGGGATTGGTTGGTGCCCGAGATCGTTAGGGCGAAGGTACCAACGTATCCCGAGGGATTTTGCAAATGTTATAACACGAACTGAACATGCGCTAACGCTATTCTAGCATTAAACGCGTAAAAACTGATAAATGAATACAATGTCTCTCAACGTCATTAAATTTCCACGAAATGCGCGGGAATGTCTGAGTTATTTTTTTACGTTGACGTCATTTCCTTTTGAATTATCCGTTTTGGGGCCGAATGACGTTTCCGCTTTGCCACGGAACGCATATATAAAAAGTTGTTATAACAGCACGCGAGCGCGAGAATCTCTCTGTTAACACACGTTTTCCCTCCTGTTAAAACACCCACGAAAAGTGACAAGAAAGGCAGTTTTATGCTAGAATGAAAATTTTAATCCAATATCAAAAGATTTTTTTTGAGTGCTGCCATTTTGTTCACTTTTCTTTTTGTACATGACGTCCAATTGCGCGTGCAGTCTCGCGGAAAGGACCGTCCTTGAGACCAATGTTGTTTATACGAAAAAAAAAACGTTCTTTTTTCTTTCAATACAAAGTTTATAGTAAATGTAAAATGTTCATAGATAACACATCAGCTTTTTTTAAAGTAAAATGATTCTTTCATCTAACTCATCAGGGGCATCGATGTGGGTTCGAGCCTCACTCGGGGCGTTGAATTCTTCATGTGAGGAAGCCATCCAGCTGGTTTACGGAAGGTCGGGGCGCTCGTGATGAAATGATACACGGAGGGGCAATTGGGGTCTTCCTCCACCATAAAAGCTGGAAAGTCGGTGCAACATTTAACCCAACAAAATCAAAGCCTTGAGATGTCTGGTGGTTGCGGGTTTTTTTTAGATTTATTTTCTATTTAAATAGCAATCTATAAATATACATGAATGAAAAACAAATACAAATGTGCCTCATATCTAAGATGAACTCTGTCTGACCTAGCTTGTGATGTAACTATGGGCTGGAAAACCTTACCATTGATAGATCTTATATAATCTTAAACAATCTATGAATGGATACAGATTTTACTGTTTTATATTGTCTATTATCTAGTCTCTATGTGTCACTTGCATTCCATGTTCTAACTTTTGTATGTTCTGTATTTATATGTGTTTGTATAACTATGTTGCATGGTTGTGTAATCAAGCATTTCCGATAAATACAGAATGATTAATAATAATAATAAATTTTCCAGGTGACTCAACGCAATGTATAGCATATAGAGTAGCAGATTTTGTTCATAAGTATTATCTAGTCTCTGACACACGTCTTAACTGTTTATGTTATGTTTTATATATGTTCGTACAACAACTATAAGCCTAATAAAACGTTTTAGCAATAATGAGTTGAGGAAACAAATTATATTGCACGGTTTAAGCTGAAAGATTATGCATGTTTTACTAGATTACGTTGTTCGAATTTTATAATGATTTTTAGTTTGACAAGTAGCATTCACTTACCATGGTCGCAACCCACTTTTACTAGTAATTACATGTTGTAGTCTGCTTTCTCACCAAATGTATGTACTATAGCGATGTTCTTTTAATTATGAGATAACTAAGCAAATTCTGCATGAAATTATGTGACGACATATCTAAGTTCTGTACACACACGCGTGTTTATTTTATTTTGCTTTTTTCTTTCCAACTTCTTTTCCCTAAATGATAAATATATATACTAACCTTTTAATTAAAGCCACATATCCCTTAATACGTGACAATAAGTAGCAACACACCGTGTTTGCATAATTATGCTTCAAATAGGTTGGGGATTAATTCAATACTATTTTTAGCGAGTTGTGCTATTTATAGCGTGTATACACCTTAATGGAAATACCCAGAGGTCAGAGTACTAAGCGTTCCGCATTTACACTAACTGAATAATATTGTTTCATATTTACATTTATATCTAGATCTAGTTTTTTATCGTTTTTTTTTTCTTATTCATTTTGTTTTAGTAATACTTCACTTTTGCGTGCAATAGAACTTTGTTTACAAAATTACATATGCAAAATCTAATACCCAGTTTATTTTTGCTTCTAGGTTCAGTCTTATACATGTATGAACGTCAATGATCGATACGATATTCCATCGAAATTTTAGTGTTGATTTATAATTCAAATTAACCTGTATACATTTACGAAACTTAAGAGCTTTTTTATGTAAGGTACATTTAAAAGACTGCCAAATAACAAGTTTTGTTAACCTCTATTTGTATATAACGTTTGTTAAATTAGCACGTTTATTGACTGTTTTTCAGCTTAAATCCACATCCAGTCCTGACGAGTCATGTATATAAGCTGGTTCATACATTCTGAATAATGTCATTCTTATCATATGTTCTACTTGTAACTGAAGTATTCTATGAGAATGTATATATAAGCTGGTTCATGTATTCTGAATAATGTCATTTATCATAAATTCTACTTGCAACTGAATAGTTTTACGAAAAATGTACATATAAGCTGGTTCATACATTCTGAATAATGTTATTGTTATCATAAATTCTAATTGTAACTGAAGTATTCTACGTAAATGTATTTATAAGCTGATTCATACATTCTGAATAATGACATTGAATTAGCGTGTTTTCGAAAGACTGTGTATGTGGATGTAAAATGCTCATATACTTTGTGTGGAACTATATTTGTGTGTCATGTATGTTATTTATAATTTGTTAAGTGACAAGTCCATGTAGAATTCTCTTCATACTAAGCGAAGTGCAGTCAGATTCACATCATCTTATTTCTTTTTTTTAACAATAGCATTGTCACTAAATAATTAAGTATGTGAACAAAATTGTCCTTACCTTTTACTCAATAGACTAATAACGATGGCCCGCTTTTAATACTAGAGTTTTCCCTCAACGATAACACCTTCCTCCTAAATATGCTTCTTCCTCTTCTATTTTTCTGTATACATTGTCTTATTTGTCTTATGTATATAACTCCTGTCCCATGTTTTCTTACTTCTTATGTCTCATTCGGGGTTGTAAACTATAAAAGTTATCCTGATTTTAACCACATTTCAATGACGGCTTTTCTTGAATTCATACTATCCACCCTTTCAATCACATGACCACGAAATCATTGCAAAAACACGCCGTCATGTACACGTATCGATATCACGGGTTCCTACCAATTTTATCACACTTTCTTCTATTCTTAAGTATTTATAGTTGTCCGGACTACGTCTTGTCACTGCACAACTCTTTGTTAGAGAATACTCTTATCTGTAATAAAATAAGATATCCTCGGAGAATCATCCAGCAGAATATAGATCGACTGTGTGATAATCGCCTGTTCATTTTGCGTCTTTTGAGTTCTTTATTTGTTGTCACATTCTCATTATGGCTTGCATGCCTCTTACTTAATGCTGGAGATGTTCACAAAAATCCAGGTCCAGAATCAACTAGAGCTACTTCTTCTATATCTTCTCAGACAACCACATCACAGTATGCAGAAGCGATCTCAAACCATCTTTCCTTTGTTCATCTAAACGTTCAGAGTATACAACACAAACTCGTTATTTTGTACGCAGAACTTTCAGAATTTGATATTTTGGCCTTTTCTGAAACATGGTTAAATCGCTCAATTACTTCTGAAGACTTAGTGTTGCATTCATATCACAAACCCGAACGAAAAGATCGCTTTGGGGATTCTCACGGAGGAGTTATTCTGTATGTTAGAGATAATATACATTACTTGCGCAGATCAGACCTTGAGATTAATCGTCTTGAATGTCTATGGGTGGAAATAGTTCTTCATAACAACAAACATATTCTATTTGGAGTCTTCTATCGACCTCCTAGTTCTGACAACATATACAATAACCTAATTGAGGACTCTATTGGTCTTGCAATTGACACAAACATCTCGGACATAATTATCACTGGAGATTTCAACTACAATGCTCTATGTCCAACTCCACATAGAAACATTCTTTCCATCACACAACAATTTAATCTAGAACAGCTTATCGGAGAACCAACTCATTTCACAGAACATTCAACATCCACACTAGATCTCATTTTCGTCTCAAATAGAAATAACATTCTTCTTTCTGGTGTTGGGGAACACTTCCTTGAACAAGATCAACGTTACCACATTCCTATTTTTGGGCTTCTCAAATTTAGTAAATTGAAACAAAAATGCTTTGACAGACTGGTATGGGAATACGACAGAGGAGATTATGACAGCCTAAGGGCTGAAATTGACAATTTCAACTGGAATAGCTGTATTGATCCAGATATCAATATATATGCTTCCAATATAACCAGTCAAATTATAGAAATTTCAAAACATAATGTTCCCAATAAAAATGTCACAATTAGACCCTCAGACGTCCTTGGATGAATAGTAATATAAGGAAGAACATACGGAAGCGTAAACGTATTTACAGAAAGGCTAAGAGAACAAACTCTCCCCAACAATGGCAAAAATTCCGACAAGTACGAAATGAAACTGTCTTGCTCATTCGTGAAGCCAAATCACAATACTTCATAAACTTTCAGACAAACTTAAAAACGGATCATTCTCTTCCAAAGACTGGTGGACTACTTTAAAATCCTTCATCTCTAAAACGAATAACAATGTTATTCCTCCACTATATAATTCTAATACTCGTCAAACAACATCTTCTGATTTTGAAAAGGCTAACCTTTTGAATGATTACTTCCAAGAGCAGACTTACATTGATGACGAAAATATAGAGATACCCAATCTTGGCCAAACGAATGCTACCACTCTTTTAAATGAAATTCATCTATCTCCAGCAGAGACTGAAGATGTCTTAAAGTCTCTACCAGTTCACAAGGCCGCGGGTCCTGATGGCATAAGCAACAGAATTCTACTGGAGGCTTCACATGAACTATCTTTTCCTCTTTGTGACCTTTTCAATGCTTCACTTCAACATTCTACTGTGCCAGCCACATGGAAGGAAGCCAATGTTAGTGCAATCTTCAAGAAAGATGATGCCACTCTTCCGAAAAACTATCGTCCAATATCTCTCTTAAACACTATTGAAAAGGTTCTTGAACGCCTCATTTTCAAGTATGTTTTAACCATCTTCACGATTCCCGCTTTTTAACTCCTGTACAGTCTGGTTTCATTCCGGTGATTCTACGGTAAATCAACTTGTCTTCATATACGATACTCTCTGTAAAGCGCTCGACAACGGTCTAGAAGTTCGTGCGGTCTTTTTCGACATAAGCAAGGCCTTTGACAAAGTCTGGCACAAAGGTTACTACGTAAACTAGAATATGCAGGAATCACAGGTTCTCTTCACATGTGGTTTCAAGATTATCTCTCACACAGACGTCAACGTGTTGTACTGCCAGGAGTAAAATCTAACTGGGCATTTCTCAAAGCTGGAGTTCCACAGGGCTCGATTACTCAACGCAGCTAATATAGAAATCGCATTACAAGCATGTTTTAATATCGGGCTGCTTTGACTTTTGTGTTTGCCCCTCTCTACCATTGAAGATATATCTTTAAAATTGATGGTGTGATCTACATTTTGAGGGGTCACACTGCAGATCCGGTTCACTGCTTAGGGCAGGGTGACGGTATCAATCTGGA
Organism: Mercenaria mercenaria; assembly: GCF_021730395.1. Lineage (NCBI taxonomy): Eukaryota > Metazoa > Mollusca > Bivalvia > Venerida > Veneridae > Mercenaria > Mercenaria mercenaria. The sequence goes on along the minus strand of NC_069366.1, from coordinate 33,196,074 downwards.
GTAAATTTAAGATTTACAGAACTAATGTTACTATACGCTGCATTTGAAAACATATATATGATACTGGCTGTTCCATTTCTTTCAGCTTTCCAAGATGAGGGCATGACTTTGGAGTAACAGATAAATATTTACAGAGCAACTGTTACTGTAGGTTGCGTATGAAAGCCATATTACACTTGTTAATCTTTTATCAGCTTTTCACAAAACGCATCCGTATAAGACTCAACGCAGCTAATATAGAAATCGCATTAGAAGCAAGTTTAAATATCGGGCTGCTGTGACTTTTGTGTTTGCCCCTCTCTACCATTGAAGATATATCTTTAACATTGATGGTGTGATCTACATTTTGAGGGTTCACACTGCCGATTCTGTTCACTGCTTAGGGCAGGGTGACGGTATCAATCTGGAGAAAATTTAAGATTTACAGAGCTAATGTTACTATACGCTGCATTTGAAAACATATATATGATACTGGCTGTTCCATTTCTTTCAGCTTTCACAGATGAGGGCATGACTTTGGAGTAAAAAATTAATATTTACAGAGCAACTGTTACTGTAGGTTGCATATGAAATCCATATTACACTTGTTAATCTTTTATCAGCCTTTCTCAAAATGCATCCGTATACGACTCAACGCAGCTAATATAGAAATCGCATTACAAGCATGTTTTAATATCGGGCTGCTGTGACTTTTGTGTTTGCCCCTCTCTACCATTGAAGATATATCTTTAAAATTGATGGTGTGATCTACATTTTGAGGGGTCACACTGCCGATTCGGTTCACTGGTTAGGGCAGAGTGACGGTATCAATCTGGAGAAATTTTAAGATTTTCAGAACTAATGTTACTATACGCTGCATTTGAAAAAATATATATGATACTGGCTGTTCCATTTCTTTCAGCTTTCCAAGATGAGGGCATGACTTTGGAGTAACAAATTAATATTTACAGAGCAACTGTTACTGTAGGTTGCGTATGAAAGCCATATTACACTTGTTAATCTTTTATCAGCTTTTCACAAAACGCATCCGTATACGACTCAACGCAGCTAATATAGAAATCGCATTACAAGCATGTTTTAATGTCGGGCTGCTGTGACTTTTGTGTTTGCCCCTCTCTACCATTGAAGATATATCTTTAAAATTGATGGTGTGATCTACATTTTGAGGGATCACACTGCCGATTCGGTTCACTGCTTAGGGCAGGGTGACGGTATCAATCTGGAGAAAATTTAAGATTTACAGTGCTAATGTTACTATACGCTGCATTTGAAAAAAATATATATGATACTGGCTGTTCCATTTCTTTCAGCTTTCACAGATGAGGGCATGACTTTGGAGTAACAAATTAATATTTACAGAGCAACTGTTACTGTAGGTTGCGTATGAAAGCCATATTACACTTGTTAATCTTTTATCAGCTTTTCACAAAACGCATCCGTATACGACTCAACGCAGCTAATATAGAAATCGCATTACAAGCATGTTTTAATGTCGGGCTGCTGTGACTTTTGTGTTTGCCCCTCTCTACCATTGAAGATATATCTTTGAAATGTATGGTGTGATCTACATTTTGAGGGGTCACACTGCCGATTCGGTTCACTGGTTAGGGCAGGGTGACGGTATCAATCTGGAGAAAATTTAAGATTTACAGAGCTAATGTTACTATACGCTGCATTTGAAAACATATATATGATACTGGCTGTTCCATTTCTTTCAGCTTTCACAGATGAGGGCATGACTTTGGAGTAACAGATAAATATTTACAGAGCAACTGTTACTGTAGGTTGCGTATGAAAGCCATATTACACTTGTTAATCTTTTATCAGCTTTTCACAAAACGCATCCGTATACGACTCGGCGCAGCTAATACAGAAATCGCATTACAAGCATGTTTTAATGTCCGGCTGCTGTCACTTTTCTCTTTGCCCCTCTCTACCATTGAAGATATGTCTTTAAAATTGATGGTGTGATCTACATTTTGAAGGGTCACACTGCCGATCCGGTTCACTGCTTAGGGCAGGGTGACGGTATCAATCTGGAGAAAATTTAAGATTTACAGAACTAATGTTACTATACGCTGCATTTGAAAAAATATATATGATACTGGCTGTTCCATTTGTTTCAGCTTTCACAGATGAGGGCAAGACTTTGGAGTAACAAATTAATATTTACAGAGCAACTGTTACTGTAGGCTGCGTATGAAAGCCATATTACACTTGTTAATCTTTTATCAGCTTTTCACAAAACGCATCAGTATAAGACTCAACGCAGCTAATATGGAAATCGCATTACAAGCATGTTTAAATATCGGGCTGCTGTGACTTTTGTGTTTGCCCCTCTCTACCATTGAAGATATATCTTTAAAATTTATGGTGTGATCTACATTTTGAGGGGTCACACTGCCGATTCGGTTCACTGCTTAGGGCAGGGTGACGGTATCAATCTGGAGAAAATATAAGATTTACAGAACTAATGTTACTATACGCTGCATTTGAAAAAATATATATGATACTGGCTGTTCCATTTCTTTCAGCTTTCGCAGATGAGGGCATGACTTTGGAGTAAAAATTAATATTTACAGAGCAACTGTTACTGTAGGTTGCGTATGGAAGCCATGTTATACTTGTAAATCTTTTATCAGCTTTTCACAAAATGCATCCGTATACGACTCAACGCAGCTAATATAGAAATCGCATTAGAAGCATGTTTTAATGTCGGGCTGCTGTGACTTTTGTGTTTGCCCCTCTCTACCATTGAAGATATATCTTTGAAAGTAATGGTGTGATCTACATTTTGAGGGGTCGCACTGCCGATTCGGTCCACTGGTTAGGGCAGGGTGACGGTATCAATCTGGAGAAAATTTAAGATTTTCAGAACTAATGTTACTATACGCTGCATTTGAAAAAATATCTATGATACTGGCTGTTCCATTTCTTTCAGCTTTCACAGATGAGGGCATGACTTTGGGGTAACAAATTAATATTTACAGAGCAACTGTTACTGTAGGTTGCGTATGAAAGTCATATTATACTTGTTAATCTTTTATTAGCTTTTCACAAAACGCATCCGTATACGACTCAACGCAGCTAATATAGAAATCGCATTACAAGCATGTTTTAATATCGGGCTGCTGTGACTTTTGTGCTTGCCTCTCTCTACCATTGAAGATATATCTTTAAAATGGATGGTGTGATCTACATTTTGAGGGGTCACACTGCCGATTCGGTCCACTGGTTAGGGCAGGGTGACGGTATCAATCTGGAGAAAATTTAAGATTTACAGTGCTAATGTTACTATACGCTGCATTTGAAAAAAATATAGATGATACTGGCTGTTCCATTTGTTTCAGCTTTCACAGATGAGGGCATGACTTTGGAGTAACAAATTAATATTTACAGAGCATATGTAACCGTAGGTTGCGTTTGAAAGACATATACACTTGTTAATCTTTTATTAGCTTTTCGCAAAACGCATCCGTATACGACTCAACGCAGCTAATATAGAAATCGCATTACAAGCATGTTTTAATATCGGGCTGCTGTGACTTTTTTGTTTGCCTCTCTCTACCATTGAAAACATATCTTTAAAATTGATGGTGTGATCTACATTTTGAGGGGTCACACTGCCGATCCGGTTCACTGCTTAGGGCAGGGTGACGGTATCAATCTGGAGAAAATTTAAGATTTACAGAGCTAATGTTACTATACGCTGCATTTGAAAACATATATATGATACTGGCTGTTCCATTTGTTTCAGCTTTCACAGATGAGGGCAAGACTTTGGAGTAACAAATTAATATTTACAGAGCAACTGTTACTGTAGGCTGCCTATGAAAGCCATATTACACTTGTTAATCTTTTATCAGCTTTCACAAAACGCATCCGTATACGACCCAACGCAGCTAATATAGAAATCGCATTACAAGCATGTTTTAATATCGGGCTGCTGTGACTTTTTTTTTGCCCCTCTCTACCGTTGAAGATATATCTTTAAAATTGATGGTGTGATCTACATTTTGAGGGGTCACACTGCCGATTCGGTTCTCTGCTTAGGGCAGTGTGACGGTATCAATCTGGAGAAAATTTAAGATTTACAGAACTAATGTTACTATACGCTGCATTTGAAAAAATATATATGATACTGGCTGTTCCATTTCTTTCAGCTTTCACAGATGAGGGCATGACTTTGGAGTAACAAATTAATATTTACAGAGCAACTGTTACTGTAGGTTGCGTACGAAAGCCATATATGCCTGTTTCAATGCTTGTAAAATGTAACACTCATTGTATCCTTTCAAGTATTGCTTTGTTCGAAAATGAGATACAAAAGTGAGATAACTTGTATAATTATTTAAGAAAGGGTTATACTTCTTAAGCTCGTCACTTCCTTGATTGTATAAAATACGTTTTAACTTAATTCAGTAGAGTCAAAGTAATTGTTTGAGAATCAAATATACAAAAAATTGTAATAGTTTTATAATTATTCAAAGAAGTGTTAATTGTATAATCATCCGCCGTTTATGTTCTTAATTTCCCTCCGTTGTTAGCTTTCACTGTATCTGGTAGTATTCGTTTTCCTCCGGTGGAGTCGAGATTATTGCGTGAGAAGAATTATTTAAGAAATAATAAGTTCCCAAGAGTGGTTTATCGTAGAATAACCCGTGTTTTGAGTTTTTTGCGTAAAAATATATCTGATATATTGTTTCGCATAAGAACGAAAAACTAGGGTTATTCTACGATAAATCACAATTGGGAACTTGTTATTCCGATTCTAACACGACATACTAGTATCAACAGTGTTAGAAAAAATAGTAACTACTTTTTACGACCGTGCTACGCACTTGGATCGGATGACGTCACTGCACGCGAGTGGTTTATTGCAGAATAACCCGAGATAGATTTTGCTCTACATGTATGTAGGTTATTCGCAGGTCGTGTTAGAATAACAGCTAATATGAAACAATTTTATCTTCTTTATTTTCAGAAAGAGTAACAGTTGCTTTGCTTTCCATTTCCTATCAGTATATATCGTGTTACATTTAAAGTTATTGTCTTAAGTATTAAAACTGTGTAAAATAAAATACAAAAAGGGAGATAATTCTATAATTTACAACGGTAACACTTCCTCGCATTGCCATGTGTCATTGCCATGTATCATTGTGTCAAGCTACTTTAAATTCTCGTATTGTCAAAAATGTTTCCTTTTTGATGGACGGACATACAGGCTGACAAAGAGACAGATAGAAGGAAGACGGGTTAAAATCAATTTAACGTAGCCAACCCCAAAATCGTTTGGTGGAGCTATAACAAGCAGGTAGAACTGAAAAAAAGAGACAGCACCACTGTTAGAACTAGCAGAAAAAAGCAAATGCAAACTTGTACTGTGATGAAGACAAACTGGAAATATGTCAGAAAATACAAGAATCACTTACAATGCATACTCCGCTCCAAGCATTGATAATCAACTTAAAATAATTTCAGTTAGTTGCCTTGAATTCAACAGCCTGCCTGAGAGGACAGGGAAGAGCTGCTACCATAGTCAGAAGTCATAACACTTGGTATTTCTGCAACTTGCTTTATGTAAGTACCATGTTAAATATAACGTATGTATGTAGAACAAAACTTCTAAACAAGCTGTTTCTGTTTTGTAACAAATTTTTAATTAGGAGCCATTCTGCTTTGATATTTACAACGTGCACTCTTAGGCGTTCGTTTTGTAAATATGTTATTAGTGGAAAAAATACCTGTTTTAACACTTTATCATTATCGCCCTATATTAAACGAACTTTTTTAACAAGTAATCGTACACACTTTTTGCAAGATCGAATTAAACTTTTAAACTCGAAATGATATAGCCCGTCAATATTTAAAACTATTTAGCGCGGGAAAACATATATATAGACGTGTGACTTAAAAGAATAATCCATACCATCCTTTTCACGAAACCTCATAAATTGGCATAAATCAAAATGGAAAACAATCGGCAACAATGCACTAAGAAACAGCAAGAGTAATTAAACGACAGCATCAAATACCAAATGACTTTTCAAAACTCTTTTTATTAAAAAGCCATATAAATCTTAACCAAACCAGCTAAGTCGATAAAAGGGACATAACTCTGAGCGAATTTGTGCAGTGCACATCAGATGTGTGAACTTCCAGTTTATTCAAATGAATGATTACTGCGGTACCATCTGACATGCAGCAAGGTAACTAATCATTGTGAAGTAGGCAAAGGACCATAATTGTTTTGAAAAACCAAATTGAGTTATCAGTGCATTGCATATTAGCTAATCACAGTCAAAGATTGTGTGAAGTTTCAATGCATTCCAACAAGTGGTTGCTGTAATACCAGTTTACATACAACAAATTGACCAAACCCAACTAGTAGATAGAAGGGAATAAATGAGTTAAAATGTAAAATAGGAATATGTAAGTTGTGTTTTGTATGTGAGACAACTATAGCTAAAAAAACATTTCCTCACGTGGTTAGTCAGAGACCAACTTACATGCAAAAAAGGAAAGCGGTCACCGACGCAGAAGCGGACGAATTAGTGAGTGCGATAACTTCACCTATTCTTCGAATAAGTAAACTTAAAACCAGTTTCTTTGGTCAGCTCTTCTGTCTTAATAACTGAGCAAGACCAAAATAATGCTGCATTTCCAAAATGTTGCTACGAGAACCAATGAAACTATTTGTTTATCATATGAATAACCCATAGCATCGATGTAGCAAGTGTGTTGGCAGCTTTAAAAAATCACTACCTACAGCTTGTCCAGAGTGTTGAAGTATATATGACAGATAATTATAAATATTTGTGCCAAGAATGATTCTATATTGTATACCCTACATAGCAGAGTTTGAAAACGCTGAAGGTTCCATGTCCGCCATGCTACGGTACATATATATTGATGTTATTCATATAAATTGAAATAGATAAATGTATGTGACACATTTATTTTCTTAACTGTAATATTTAAGAAGAACTGCCTTACTCATATAAATATAATACTACACAAAATTACTCTTATATATAATCATTAGTTTAAAAAGCCTCCAATTACTTGCATCAGGAAGTAAAGGTGGCAAAAATGAACCCACTTTTGTTGCATTTCGCATACGTTTAGCAGTCAGTGTGAAAGGATGTTCAAGGATGGAGTTTACTAATTTATCAGCGAAGCCTGAAATTGCTGAAAAAATAGAAACATTGGGAGAAACCCCACTGGAGTTCACTTCTAGTTTTGCAGAGGGTGGAAATGTCAGTGAGACAACCAATATAGTTAAAAAAGAAAGATTTGGTGTATTTAAGGGGAAAATACAGGGGAAACTGATGTCATTGAATAGAAGGATATGCATTATTATTTTGTTGGTGATCATTATTGCTTTGGTCCTGGCCTCGGTAACTACGGTTGTCACAGTGTATGTCCCATGCCAAGAGAAAGGTATGAATGGTGTTTTCTTAATTTGAAATGTACTCTTTACGTTTTTGAAATTGTTTAAGTAGAAGTCATTGCACGAAAAATGTTTATAGAAGGTTATTGTAATGATTAATGGAGACATTATTTTTCAACGGAAATAAGATCTTTGCGTGCTAAAAAGATTCTGTATCTATTTTATTCAGTTCTACCTATGTTCAGTAATAGGAGCATTTCAATTCATTTGCATTTTGTCCCAACAACGTTTTGTTTTCAAAGGAAATCCCTGAGTTAGTTTTCGGCCAATTCAAATTTTAACTGATTTCTGGATTGTAAAAAAAATGTTACGCCTATTTTGTCGTGTAATGCTAATGTACCCGAAACTTTAATACAGATTTGGAAACTAAGAAAGTCAGAATTCTATTTTTGTATAGAAAAATAGCTATAAGTTACAACGAGAAAGACATGATTAAAGATAAAAACATAAATAAATGAATTATAAAAATGGACATTCATGTATCATAATACGAGCAAAATCATCTTCAGTTACTTTAAATTTATTTATTTATTTTGTTGGGTTTAACGTCGCACCGACACAGTTATAGGTCATATGGCGACTTTCCAGCTTTGATGACGGAGGAAGACCCCAAGTGCCCCTCCGCGCATTATTTCCTCACAAATGGGCACCTGGGTAGAACCACGGACCTTACGTAAGCCAGCTGGATGGCTTCCTCACATGAAAAAATCAACGCCCCGAGACAGTTACTTTAAAAGAAATTAAAAAGACAGCTATAACAGATTTGCTGATTTTGAAAATTCATTTGCTTTCATTCGAATATTCTCTCAAAGTGATATTTGGATTTAGAAACAAATTAAGTCAAAATTTTACAATGGTAAAATGCCAGTGAGAATAGTTTTGAACGAAAATTCAAAAGTCCACTATGTATTATGAAATGATATATAATATTAAGTTTAAAACCATCATTATTTTTAGAAATAATTCTCTTATCAATTAGGGAAAGACATTGAAATCTGTAGTCAAGATTGCTACGACCAACAATAAAAGTATAACATCAATATATATAAGTTTTTCTTAAAATACAACTTACTGTTCATTTTTTTTTATTAGCGAATAATATTAAATGGTGAAATTAACTAAAAGTATCTGTTTCGGGAAAGGTAAACAAGACAAAAAACAAGAAAAGAAAAACAAAAGAAACTGTGAAACAGAAATATTAAGTCATTTTATTTTTTATTTTGCATTAAAATTTGTGTTTTAAAATGTTTGTCCGAAGGACCGACGGCCAATAGTTTTGACTATTGATCGGTTGTATTACAAGATATTACAAGATATCAGAAATCAATACATAACTATATCTACTAGTATTTTTTGTTCTTATAACGACGAGCAGTAGACGTTCAAGGCATATCAATAATTTACTGTACTGTACTGTACTCAGAGACACACATTCTTAACTTCTTCGTTTTATTCGCATAAATTTAAAAAAATTGAAATAATACAGAGTACAAATAGAGCAAGCCATCACATAAATCCTAACCTCTCCTGTAAAGCCTATTTCTGTGATCACCTATGTTTTTCTGTTGAAAGTTCTTTCCTTTAGATTGAGGTAGATGTGCACACAAGGACGTGAGTGAACCAATCAAGTTAATACTATCATAGCCATAGCATTCAAAAGTATTTTAATAACAAATTGCAACATAGGTTGGGAATATTAAGGTGTTACATATGACTGAACTAGATCCGCTTTAATGATTTCTGAAATTTAATTTTGTAGTTTGTTATAGCTATGTTACTGGGAAAACTTACCTGTTTGCAGTAGGCTTATTTCTACTTTTTCTCATTGTTGCAAGGTATCCTGACAAAGGTTAGTCAGCAAAAGTGTTCATACTGTCGTGAACGACAGTCTGTTAAATAATTCCACAAATGGATATCATCCTTACTTTTAACATGCCTAAAATTAACACAATATATTGTTAAACGGTTCCCATTTCACTTCCAATCAGAGAGCAATTTGACATTATTTACAGACTAAACGAGTTTCTTTATAAATAGATTTTACCTGGAACTCAACGGTTTTCTATTTCGTAACTTTCTTATAATTACTTATTGAAGAAAACATTTACTGTATTTCGAAAATTCGACTTAAATCTGGTGATGGATTTTAAATAAAAAAAAAAAAACTATACATAAGATTTGTCTTCGACCAGCCAGAGTGGTCAAGTTAGTTTTGGTCGGAAAGAAGTAATTCATATAAATACCATAGTGATCTGAGGGTAAGTGTCTATTTCCAGCTGCAGCAGTTGTGAACAAAGGTGACTGTGACATGGATCTGAGTGTAGAAAAGGGGCGTGTTGTCAACATGAAAGGAAACAAGCATGGGGACACTGCTGAGATTGAATGTGAAGATGGACATAAGTTAGTTGGAACTAACTTTATAACTTGTTTATCGTCCAATGACTGGCATGAAATTCCGAGATGTATCCGCAAACATTGTGAAACTTTCATTGCACCACCGAATTCAGAAATGAAACATAAGGTGAATTCCACAGAGGTTGGTACAAGACTATCCATTTCTTGCAAAGAAGGATACGCTATACTTGGAATAGATTCCGTAGTATGTCAAGGCAACGAAACCTGGTCGGAAGCTCCAAAATGTGAACCATACGATTGTGGAATTCCAACACCGCCACCAAATGGTAGACTAGTAAACCCTAACGGCAAAAAAATAAACGACACATACAATGTCATCTGCAATGAAGGATATTCCCTCAATGGAACTAACATCGCCAAGTGTCGAAATAACGGCCAATGGAGTGAAACTCCACAATGTATGCACATTTATTGTGGGCTACCGGACATATCTACCAGCGCAAGAATAGTCCATATCGACGGAACTAGTTATAATGCATCCGTATCTTTCACCTGTGCAGATGGATTTTACTTGAATGGTAGTCAGTCAATATATTGTGACGCACGTGGAACTTGGAACAACATTCCAAAATGCGAAAAGATCAAAGGTGTATAAAAATTATCTGATGCATTCAAATGTTATAATAAAAGCTTTAATATTATATATGTTTCTGTGCATACTTTGTGATTTTCACCTCACATCTGTTTTTCTATCAATATCTTCAGATTTAGATATAATGTTAAAAACATGTATGTTTAAATATCAAATTCTTCTTTCTTATTCAGATCACTGTGAACTCGCTACCTGTTACCATGGTTACTGTCAAGCAAATAAAGAAAATTTTACATGTGTCTGCAATTCCGGATATACTGGATTGCAATGTGAAAGCGGTATGTTTTAATCAGTCTACGGACATTGTTTATTTTTCATTAATATTCTTGACCTGAGATATTGATTTGGCTGTAGTTATGTATAAAGTTTCCGATGGTTCGAACTTGTACAGGGAGAGCGATTAAAATCCATGAAATTTCCTGATATCAAAATATTTTCAGTTCAATTAGAACAACGTATTTTAAAGAGTTAGTGTATGCAATCAGCAACAATTTAATTGTTATCACACTGTGCAACTCTTATTTTATTCAGAGCTTTTTACTTCTGCTTAATTGCAAGACTCGCTATGCATTTTCCGACGATACGTAACAGTTAAGTCTCCTATCTTGACAAAACTAAAGGCAATAATGACTCATATTCGAAAAGTTCGTATAAAGTGCGTCTTGATAAAAAATAAGTTACAAATACAGAGACAAAGTAAAATATTAAACATCCGGACCCAATGCAGAAGTATTTCTGGTATGTAAATTATTGGAATATTGAGGTATTATTTCACAGAAATTGACGAGTGTAATTCCAGTCCATGTATTTATGGCGTATGTGTTGATAAAGTTGATGGGTACTCGTGTACTTGTGACCTTGGATACGAAGGAACGGTATGTGACATAGGTGAGTTGTTTGTTTTTGAATTATTTTCCTCATGTAGATAGCATTTATCGCCTTACAGCCGATTTATGCTTGATGTATCATTTTAAATGTATATCTTTCTGCAGATCTTTTTTCTTTTATAAAATGATAAAGCTTTAAGATCGTATCTTTTGCTGACATGACCAAAAGATGTTTGTGACATACTTGAACCGGTTAAAAATATATGCCTCTGTCGTCTTACTGCGTTTTTTTTTTGGTGGTTTGGGTTTTATCTCTAATTTCTTTTGTTGTTTCATCTGTAGAACAATTTTGTTTACAAGCTACATTATTACCTGGGGCTAGCGAGGCCGATTTATTTTCGCTGACTTTGAATCATTTGCCATCAGTGCTGTAAAGTCAAACCCCACCCTGAGTGTCTATTATGCGAGGAAGCTATACGTTGACATGCGGGAGGTTGAGTTTGTCCTACTAAGACGCCTACCCATGTTCGAGCTAACACAATCATCTGCACAGTTGTATCTTATGTCCTCTCATGGCCTCCGTTTCAGTGAAAATTCAACATATAGTCTGTGTTGAATTGTAATCTTGTGGATTTTTTTCCTATATTTTGAAAAGTTATATTCTTATGAAAGCTTACGTGATACCTTTTAAGAATTGCATTGGTAACATCTTTTTGCCCATCAGTATGTCAGCCATCTTGTAATTCAAAATGACTGCTATATTTCAATAAATATGCCCTTATATATTTAATCTAGCCCTCAAATACACCTGTTTTTCTGACTACGACATGAAAATTTATATCTCGTTGAATAAAATTGATAAAATGCTCGTATTTTACTTTTTTTTCAACTCATTTAATAGATTCAATATGAAAAGACACTCGTGTAATGTCCTCTACTGAATTTATAAATCAAAGTTGACAGGGTGTAGCAAAAGTCCCTGATGCAATGAATACGTGTAAGAAAACACAAATATGGTGATGAAATTAGAGTCCTTTTATTTAAACATCAACACTTAAAGTTAAACTAGAACACTCTAAACATGTAGATTTGCCAAAACCTAATACTGGAAGCCTGCTACTAGTGAAATGTGATGGTGTCATAAATTGGAGGCAAAATGAATTAACGTTAGCAGTTTTGAAGTACTTTAAGTATAATAGGAAGATATGACTTTAATAAACAGTCTGTACCCTAACACAAACAAGCATTGTTAATAGCCAAATTTCATAAAGTACAATTTAATTGGTAAGAAATTAGAAAATAGCATAAAGATTTGAGGCGTTTTGAAGTCATTATTCACTATTTCAGGTATAACGCTATTGGTTACGACGGCGGGAAAATGTCTTTATTGCCGCGGCGGTCCGCGGTTCGCTTCCCGACGCGGTTATCTTTATTTTCTTGATTTGGAATTTTTAAAATATTTTAGAAACAAAAAAATATATTCTAATGTTCACAATATGACCAAAACTTCAATTTGAAAGAAGGATTATTTTTAGCCAAGTCTGGAGGCATGCTGCTTTAAACCCAAAATAAATAAATAAACATCGTAGACCTGACACATTATGATACATATAATCTTAGATACAGATGACTGTCTGTCGGGATCATGTGTATATGGAAAGTGTATTGACAGTATTAACAGCTTCAGCTGCTTATGTTACCAAGGATTCAATGGTTCCTTGTGCGAAACAGGTAAGGCTTCTATAAAACAATATTTTTTTTCATTTTATTTCACAATGTTTATTTCTAAATCACAATGTTTATTTCTTAACACTAGGTTTGCATTATGAATAGTTTATGATTGTGATGAACTTTGTTATGTACAGTATATGATTTTTATACAATATGTATTTATGCTGGTTATCATGTTGATATCCATTAGCAGCATGTCAGTGCAAACCAAACATGATGTAATATGTGTATGTTTCAGAAATTGACGAGTGCGAGTCTAAGCCTTGCCAAAACGGAACATGTGTAGATAGAACAGGAAACTACACTTGTGTCTGTTCACCTGGCTATACAGGGATCAACTGTGAAAACGGTATAAACTATATGATCCCTATAATGTAAACAATTTCTTAGAATAATCAGATACAGCATGTGATTTCGCTTTTTGTTTAACCAAAACAGAATTGTTCGTATTCTTGCTGAAAACACAGAGTAAGCTATTATATATACAACCGACTAAAATAGAAGAGTCATCTCTGCTAAAATGACGTTTCATGACTATACTTAAGCCGTGCCTGCTATTATTTTGCTATATTATGTCTTTGCTTTCAAAGGATCTTCTTAAAGATTTATTGAATATATCATTAGCAATTGTTAAGTGGCGTGTAGACGAATTTGTATTATTTTGCCTAGCTGTAGTATAATTATGCTTCCAAGCCAATTTCCTATAGCTTTTATTTGCTTGTAATAAATTGTCTCATTAGTTTTAATTACAAACATGTCAGCTTACTGTTAAGAGTTTTCATTTTTGTATCGAATATAATGTAACGTACGTGCTGACGTGACGTCTGATAAATGTTACCATTTATGACAATTTACTTACTTTAGATATCGATGAATGCATATCAAGCCCATGTCAACATGGATCATGCATTGACGACATTGGAAAATATAACTGCCTCTGTGAGAATGGATACACAAGTCCTAACTGTGACACTGGTAAAGATATTGACAAAGACAAAACACTGTCACTTAATAACTATTTCGGATATATCTTACATGTTCATTTATGTAAAGTTAAATTTGGGATTGCGTAATTTTTTGGCAAATAAAACACGGTTTTGAGTGCATGTGCGTAGCAATTCAATTACGAAGGCCCAAGGTCTGAGCGATTAATAACGACGCATCTGAAAGAAAAAACGTGTCTTATTCGCCAGCGAAGCACGCGAAACTCAAATCCATTTCCATTCTTATACGTTCGAATTACACCAGGAACAGATGCTAATATGGAATCCCTTTTTTATGTGTAAGTGAACGCTAAAAGTCATTTTGCGAAACGTTTTTTAACCGACAAGACAATACACGGTAAAATCTGTCTTTGTTTATACAAAAGAACATCTTGAAAGTGTTAGAATTTCATATTTAGCACACTTCATGTCGCGTTTTGTTCTATAACTACAAACGCAACAATAATTTGTGCAGGTCAGAAGTCGATTTTTATATATATTAATGTATATGGTTTGTGACTGCTTACGAAATGCTGCAGTTTCTTTCGGCTGAAGTAATGGCATTATGTTTTCGATAGTTTGTTGGTAGTTTATTGATATTTATAGGGTGTATTATAGTTTTACTTTTACTTCTTCGAACAATAGGAATTTCATTTTAAATTTTTTACAGTAATATATTTAAATCATCTGAATGCAAGAGTATGAATAATAAATAGACGGGAATTCTTTTCAAAATATACATCAGTTAAGATATAGAAGTATTATACATTAATTCTTTTATATATGCGCCACCGCATTTTAAAATGTATAATAAAATTCTCTGTTTATTTAATTAACTTTTTTTTTCAAAAATCGAGATTGCGACGTCATGATATTACGAGTGATGTTGCCGTATGCACGTGAAGAAGCGCGGCTGAAATTGATATAATTTGGTAGATATAAGAAAGAAAATGTTTGTTTTTTGTCTTATGTGTAAGATCGAAATACCTGTACCAGATTATAGATTCTCTGACTAATTTTCGTTTGCACCTGTAGATATTGACGAATGTACATCTGGTCCTTGTAAGCACGGCTCCTGCATTGACCTTATTGGCGGCGGTTATAACTGTTCTTGCGATAGCGGCTTCGTCGGCAATGACTGCGGCATTGGTAAGATCTTGTAAAAAAATAATCTACTGGCTTTTTTTCAGATTTTAACATGTTTCATCTTAAGGCATTTGTTTCAATTCTATTTACTAATCTAGAAAAAATAGACACTTTCAAACAGGCATTTTTTGATAATGTATACGCCATTCCTCAGTCTCGGATACTTCTCATTTTATAACAAGTGATTACTAGACTAAAAATGGCTAAACTTTCAGATATCAACGAATGTAGTTCTAGTCCATGCTTGCACGGTAAATGTGTTGATGGTATTGACACATACACGTGCGACTGTTTCAATGGATATAATGGTGCAAACTGCGATAATGGTAAGCGATTTCCACTATGTCATTACCAACTGCATGATAATAATTTTGCTCGTAAACTTGGAAACATAAACTGTGCTCTGTAGCGAAAAAAAAAAAAAACACCAAACATAAACAAAAACAAAAAAAACTCATGTACTCGAATCAAAATAGACGATAAACGTAATGCACTTATACTACAAACCAATCATAATAACATGATGTTACAGCTATTGCAATATTGTAATTAACAAAAAGTTTATTTATTTGAACAGATATGGATGAATGCATGTCAAATCCATGTACACACGGAACATGTGTGGATGGTGTGGGCCAATACAATTGTACATGTGAAAGTGGCTACACAGATTTCAACTGCGAACAAGGTATACATAAATGCAGATTTGTCAAAATTGTATGAATATCTGTTATGTCTAATTTCCATTTTTATTAAAAACATGCACCTATTCTAAATAACGGTTTATCAAATTAAATTTGGACAACGAAATAAATAGGCTTAAAGTAAGAGGAATATTACCTTCGGCATTTTTTCTCTAAACTCTCATGTTCATGCTAAGGCAATGAAAGAATCAACGCATAGATAATATCGCCTGATTAGATTTATTTTAATTACTTAGATACGTACCTGGTATATTGGCTATAATGTTTATGTTTTTTTCTTAAATCACAAAATGTAATAGTTACATAACGTGTTTCGATTTTATTTTGAGATGTTTGCCTTTAAGTTAAAATATATATTCAACAACTAAATAAAGCAGTGAAGAAACGCATTTAATTTAACTTTATTTATAGACATTAACGAATGCAGTTCGAATCCCTGCAGAAATGGCACCTGTGCAGATCTTGTCAATGGATTTGAGTGTTTCTGTTATTCCGGTTTCAATGGCACACAATGCGAGATTGGTATTATTAGCCCGATTATTCAAAGAATAGTTAGAGCTTTTGGACTCATCCATGTGTCGGCGTCTGCGTCTGTGTCTGCGTCTGCGTCGGCGTCGGCGTCTGCATTGGCCTCTACATCGGCGTCAGCGTCCCGATTCGATTAAGTTTTTGTATGCAAGTTGGTATTTCAGTAACCACTTGTGGGAATGGATGGAAATTTCGCACACTTAATCACTGCGATAAACTGACTTACATTGCACATGTTCAGTAACTCTTTTTTCCGTTTTTACAAAATAATTGGCATTTTTCAACTCAGCAGGTTTTGGTTAAGGTTTTTGTATTTAAGCTGGTATCTCATTAAGCACTTGAATCTTTACACACTATTTCACTGTGATAAACTGACTTACATTTCACAAGATCCATAACTCTAGTTTACCTTTTTACAAAATTATGCCCCTTTTTCAACAAAGAAGATTTTGGTTTAGGTTTTGTATGTAAGCCGTAACAGGAAATTGATTGAAACTTTTCACAGTTTTCTACTGAGATGTACTGACTAACAGTGCATAGGTTCCATAACTCTGTTGTGCTTTTAAAAGAAATTATGCACCATTTTAGCTCGACTATTCAAAGTGCAGGTAGAGCAGGTAGAGGAATCACCCATGCATCGGCGTCCGCGACTGCGTCGGCTTCGGCGTCCCGATTTGTGTAAGATGGTTTCTCAGTAACCACTTATGGAAATGGATTGAAACTTCACACAATTATATTTACTGTGAAAAACTGACTTATATTGCACAAGTTCTATAACTCTATTTCGCTTTTTTACAAAATTATAGCCCTTTTTCAACTTAGACATTTTTAAACGTTTTATATGTAAGCTGATATCTCAGTATCTACTTATGGGAATGGATTGAAACGTCACACACATGTTTACTGTGATGATCTGACATGCCATGCACATGCGTGATAGGTTCCATAACTCTACTCTGCATTTTTACAAATTCCCATTCCCCTTTTTCGACCTAGCAGATTTTTGGTTTAGTTTTTATTTGTAAGCTGGTATCTCAGTACCCACTTTTGGGAATGGATTGAAACTTCACACATTTGTTCACTGTAATGATCTGGTATGCACTGCACAGGTTCCTTAACTCTTTTGGCTTTTTTACAAAACTATGCCCCTTTTCGACCTAGGTTTTGGTTTTGTTTGTAAACTGTTATCTTAGTAACTACTAACGGAAATGGATTGAAACTTCACACAGTTGTCCATTGTCATGAGCTGATATGGATTATACAAGATTCTAAACCCTGTGTTGCAATTTCACAAAATTATTCCCCTTTCTGGACTTTAGTATTTTTTCACTTGACAAGGCTGTTGAATAATCGACAGTTTATGTCCTCCGACAGCTCTTGTTTTGTAGATGCACTTTTGATTTTTCAAGAAATTTAGCAAGAAAATATGTTTTTAATTAGATACATTTTCTTAAATGATTACGAATCAGTGTCTACTTCTCGTTGAACTGGAAACTTATTTGAGTTTTCTTTTTATGCTTGCAGATGTAGATGAATGCAGTACCAGCCCATGCCAGCACGGTGAATGCATTGACGGTATTGATACATACACATGCGATTGCAACAGTGGATATAATGGTACAAACTGCGACAATGGTAAGCGATTTCCAATGTGGCATTGCCAACTGAGCTGGAAATTGCATCATGACGATTTTTGCTTGAAAAAAAACCTCTGTAGGGGAAAGCTCATATACTCGAATTAGAGATAAAGTTTACTTGATAGATTTATACTTCTAATCAGTTAAAACAAGTGAATGAAGTATTGCCATGCAATACTAAGTCCCCTACTGGAAGACATCAAATTTTCTCTACTGCAGTATAACACAATGAACAGATATCTGTCAATGATGTATAAACAATATTGTACTATATATACAATATGTTATAACAGAACACTTGGATTAAAATTTGCATATATGAAAATCTACAGTTATATATCATATAACATATATATCATAATTATATTTATTATAAGTCTACACAATACTCTTAACCAGGTAGAGAAAAGTCAAAATACACCTAAAGAATATCGATGTAACATGCATGTTGTACCACAGAAAAATGTTCTCGAATTTTCCCTACGGCCAGTAATGAAAAAGTTACAATATAATATACTTATAATAACAACAAAGGGACGCAATTCTTAAGACAGTGATGCCTCATGGTGGTGAACATTTGTGCCGCGCTACAAGAAAATCCCTTCATGCATGAAGAAAAAATGCTCCGGACAAAATCGTTTTTGTATCTAATCTTTGTCCTCTAAGTGTTATCTTGACCTTAGACCTTGGACCCGGGTTTGGTGCATGATATGTTGTCTCATCCAGGGAAATATTTGTGCCAACTGGTTTTTAAATCCTGCCTTGCATGACAAAGTTATAGTCCGGACAGGACAAAAATTGACCATTGATCTCAAAGTGTGACGTTGACCTTTAAACTAGAGATATGGGTGTTGCACGTGAAACATTTTCTAAAAATTAGGAACATTAATGCCAAGTTATATTGTAATCCCTTGGTGGACGACAGAGTTCTGGTCCGGATTTTGTGCATGCTACGTCGTTTTATCATGAAAAACATTTGTGCCTTAGTGATATTGAAATCCCTTCATGAATGACAGAGTTATGGACCGGACACGAAACAGATCCTGTTCATGCCATGTTATCACTTGATTGCTTAGTGTGACCTTTGATCTAGGGGTCTGGAAGTTGTGCATTACACATCGTCTTATAATGAGTCACATTTGTGCCAAATAATATTAAAATCCCTTCATGGATGGGAGAATTATGGATCGGACGGGAGAAAAGCTCTATTTACCTTTGACCTCCAATTGTGACCTTGACCTTTGAGCTAGGCGTCCGGGTTTTGCGCATGACACGTCGCCATTAAAATACCTTTATGGAGTTATGCACCGGACACGGAATTGTGGACGGACGGACGGAATGACGGAAAAGTGCATTCCTATAGTCCCCGAAACTTGTTTTCAACCAGTAGGGAACTAATACGTGATGTTTAAGCTGTTGAAATATTACAATTAACAGAAATTTTATTTATTTCACAGATATCGATGAATGCATGTCAAACCCATGTACACATGGAACATGTATGGATGGTGTGGGGCAATACAATTGTACATGTGAAAGTGGATACACAGATTTCAACTGCGAACAAGGTAAACATGATCACAATTTCATCAAAATGCATGTTAACTCATTATTTCTAATACAACATTTAAAGTATTTAAGATATAAGCAACAGTTCAAGACAGACGATTTGATAATGTAAACATCGAAACATGTCAAAACATTGGCACCAGAAAGAAAATGTTATACACTATTCCTGGGTATACTATAAGAACCACTGTCTTGATCGGGAAAATGTACTCACCCATTTTAAGCACGCAGTTCTTACTTAAAACGCGTCGTTTGGTAAACGGGTTCTATGCATATTGAACAAGTAATCTTGCACCAGTCACATTGTCTAAATATTTCACATCGCATATTTTATGCGTTCGCCAACGTTACTGATAGGCGAAATGATACAAACAAAAACAGAATGCAATATATTCACTGTTATATAACTTGAAATGATGAATGAAAGCCATCTTAGAATTGATTTTGAATTAGAAATAATGCAGCGGTACACTTCTGTAATTGTTTATTACATTCACATAGCATATTCATGTTGCATATACACATGCTAGTGTACACGTGAAGGTAATGAAGTTAATGACCGGTGACATACATTTCAGAATAATGTTGCTATCTTGACCAGATGGTCATTATATTATATCTAAGAAAATATAAACTCACCATCAGAAATCTCGAGGCAATGTAAATAGTACATGATGTAAGATAAATTATCACTTGTTCAGTACGCATAGTACCCACTTACCGATATATTCTTTTTAAGTGAGAATTTTGCAATTAAAGTATGATCGTACATGTTTCCGTTCACGACCATGGTTCATATTGTATACCCTGGGAAAGGTCATAACATGTACTGTGGCTTTTTCTTTCTGGTCTTGAACGGACAGAAATATCACTTATGACATTTTCTCTACACTCTACGATACTGTTGAATTTTTGAATGAACAATTTTCCCGATGAAAGTTAATCTGTTTAGGTATATATTTTGATATGACCAGTGGAAATGCATTTATGATTTTAACTTTGTACAGCCAAATGACAACTAATTTTCTTTAAAAAAAGCAAAAGACGTTGTACTGAACTTGTTCTGATTATAATTTGATAGACATACATCAGAACAGGTTTAATAAAACCATGTTAAGCAAAAATATTTTTTTTTCTAGACATTAACGAATGCAGTTCGAATCCCTGTAGAAACGGCACCTGTGCAGATCTTGTCGACGGATTTGAGTGTTTCTGTTATCCTGGTTTCAACGGCACACAATGCGAGATTGGTATAATTTTACACTTTTTGATTTCTCAAGAAAATTTAGATGCAAAATATGTTTCTTAATTTCTTAAATGATTCCGAACCGTTATTTTTTTCTCATTGAACTGGAAACTTATTTGAGTTTTATTTCTATGCTTGCAGATATAGATGAATGCAGTACCAGCCCGTGCCAGCACGGTGAATGCATCGACGGTATTAATACATACACATGCGACTGTAACAATGGATATAATGGTACAAACTGCGACAATGGTAAGCGATTTACAAAGTCTTAAAAACTGCCATTTGTATCATAGCAATAAATGGCTTGGACAAATGAAAAGCACAAGCTGTCTGGTGAGGCAAACAGCTCGTATATTCGGACTGTAATAGACAATACCTTAATTTTCGACAGGTTATACTACAAGACAAGTTTATTAATGTGGACTTACCGCCTTTGCAAATGTTATAACTAACACAAAGTTGGTTTGTTTGGGCAGATTTCGATGAATGCTTGTCAAACCCGTGTATACATGGGATATGTATGGATGGTGTGGGGCAATACAACTGTACATGTGAAAGTGGTTACACAAATACCAACTGCGAACAAGGTAAGCATCATCGCAGTGTTATCAACATTGTATGTTCATTTATTAAATCTGATAAAGTAGCAAAAGTAATTAAGAGACAGGCAACAGTTCCTGAAATGCAGTTTAATGTAAACGCCTAAATATGTCAATATACATGAAAAAGAGAGGAATGGATTTTTGGCATTTTTTCTCTGATCTTAACAATACTGCTGACTGTTTTAAAGAATAAGCACATTGTTAGCAAGATTTTTCCGATGGCATTTATTTCCTTAGGAGATATTTTGCAAGGACACGCGGCAATGCATTTATGCTTTATTATCAACATTTCAACTTGTTACTGACCTTGAACAACTGCGGTACTATTTTTTCAAAAGTTACACGTTTATCTAACGTGTTATGATTTTATTCTGATAGAGTTTCAGTAGAACAAGTATAATAAAATCTAAATAAAAGAAAGAAGGAAAAAATACATTTCCTTTTATTTTTTTTCCAGATATTAACGAATGCAATTCGAATCCCTGCATATACGGTAACTGTGAGGATCTTGTCGACGGATTTAAATGCTTATGTTATCCTGGTTTCAATGGCACACAATGCGAGATTGGTAAAGTGTTATAACTGAAGTGTTAATTTCTAAAGCACATTAAAGAAAACCCGGGCCCTATATCAAAAGTCAAGGGCACACTCAAATGTCAACAGGACCTATTTCCGGTCCGATCTGTAACGCAACGGTCCATCAAATGATTTTTATATTACTTGGCACAAATGATCACCGTAATAAGAAGATCATCATGCACAACTCTCAGCCCCATTGATTAAATGCCGAGGTCTGGATCTGTTTCGTGTCCGGTCCAGAATTCTGTCATCCATTGAGATATTACAATATTACTTTGGACAAAGGTTTCCCATCATCAGGTGACGTGTCATGGGTAATACCCGATCGCCTAACTTAGATATCAAGGTCACACTTTGAGGTCAAGGTCAATAGTATTTATCTCCTTTCCGGTCCATAACCTTGTCATGCAGTAAAAGATTTTATCATTACTTTGCATAAATGCTTACCAACAAAAGGCGACATGTCATGCCTAACACCCAGGGTTCTAGCTCAAAGGTTATTGTCACTATTGCAGATTAAAGATCAATTAGACATTTTTCCTGCCCGGTCCATAACTCCATCATCCTTCAAAGGATTTTAACATCACTTGACACAAATGTTTTCCAAGATAAGACGGCTTGTTATGTGCAATACCCAGACGCCCAGCATAAAGGTGAAGGTCACACTTTGTGGTGAAAATCAATAGCTTTTGTTTTCCTGCCCGGTTTATAACTCTACTTTTACTGTTACTTAGCAAACAATTTCCCTGAAAGAGACAACATCCATGCGCAACAACTATCTCCTAGTTCACAGGTCATGGTCACTATCCGATGTCAAAAGTCAATATGTTCTTTTTGTCCGGTTCATAACTCTGTCATCTGTCAATGGGATTTAACTACTGAGAAGATGATATGTCATGCAAAATATCAGGTCAACATTTTCAAGACAAGTCTCTAAAATAAATTATTTTTGTGTCTTTTTGTCCTGTCAACTTTTTCAGCCATGCTTGGATATTTTTGATAAGTCACATATCAAACTTATATGGACCAAGTTAAAAAAAAATGTTGGCGTATTTTCTTCAAAATTGCTTCCCTTTGTCCGTCTGTTGTCCGTCCACAATTTCTTGTTAACATGATAGAGGCCAAATTTTACAATTGATTTTAATCAAACATACCCATAACTTGTATTAGCATAAAATCTCGGTTCCTTTCGAAAGCTGGCCAGATTCCGTCATGGGATTCAGTGTTATGGTCCCTTAAACTTAAGAATCAAAATTTGCTATATTGGCTTTTGCAGCCATATAGAGACTTCCTTTATTGTTTGTTTTTTTTATACAAACCAGTTATAGATTTCGGAGTTATGGCCCCTTATTGACCTCTGAAAGAGCTAAAATTTGTAAATTGTGAACACGATAGAAGTGTCATTTTATAATTGATTTAAATACTAAACAACTTAAGTGACAAAAAAAAAGTCTCGGTTCTTATCGAAAACCGGTTATATTTCATCTTGGGTTCCAGAGCTACTGCCCCTGAAAGTGGCAATATTTTGGCCCTTTCAGCCATAAAGAGTTTTCATTTATGCTTTGATTTAATACAAACTTGCACAGAATGTTTATCTTGATGATTTCTAGGCCAAGTTAGAAAGTGGATTATGTGGGGTCAAAAACTTGGACATGAGGTCAAATGAAAGGAAAAGCTTGTTAACATTCTAGAGATCACATCTATGAACCCATCTTTATGAAACTTGGTCAGAATGTTTATCTCGATGATTCCTATTCAAAGATTAAAACCTTGTCATTTTGGGTCAACAACTAGGTCACCTAGTCAAATAAATGGAAAAGCTTGTTAGCACTATTGAGGCCACATTCATGACCCTATCTTCATGGAAATTTGTCAGAATGTTTATCTTGATAGTTCGCTTGATAACACTGTCGAGGCCACTTGTATACATTTATGGCCCTATCTTCATGAAACTTGGTCAGAATGTTTATCTTGATAATTCCTAGTCCGAGTTCGAAACTGGGTCATGTTGGATGGAAAACAAAGTCACCATAAAATCATAGGAAAAGCTTTTTAACACTCTAGGGCCATATTTATGACCCTATATTCATGAAACTTTGTCAGAATGTTCATCTTGATGGTCCCTGGCCAAGTTTAACAGGTTAGCAATATAGGACCATCATAACCCTCTTGTTCAAATACTTTCTTCATTTATAAATGATTTAAGTAATCAAGACCTGTAGATTTTTATGTATGCAAATTTTAATCCCAACATTGTATGTTATTACGTATCTTATAAAAACAATATTTATTATTGGCAGCTATCAGATCATTACATTATACTGCAGTTGGGATACTTAAAGTCGC
Organism: Mercenaria mercenaria; assembly: GCF_021730395.1. Taxonomy (NCBI): domain Eukaryota; kingdom Metazoa; phylum Mollusca; class Bivalvia; order Venerida; family Veneridae; genus Mercenaria; species Mercenaria mercenaria. The sequence continues at coordinate 33,171,713 of NC_069366.1, read as the reverse complement.
CTTCCAGTAGGGCACATTGTATTGCATGGGAATTCTTCATTCACTTGTTTTTCTTTGAACTGCATATCTTATTTTTATGCTTGCAGATATAGACGAATGTAATTCAAACCCATGCCTGCACGGGAAATGTATTGACGGTATTGATACATACACGTGCGATTGTAACAATGGTTATAACGGTTCCAAATGCGACAATGGTAAGCGAATTTCAATATGTCCTTACAATTGCTACATGCATCATAAAAATTACTGCTTCGAAGATTGTCCTAATGCGAAAAGCTAATATACTCTATTAGAAGAAAAGACAAGAAGATTGACCTGTATAACAAAGTTGTTATATGTATAACAAATGCAATATAAACAGATACATTAATATGAACTGATATAAATGAATGCATTAATTTTCAAACCAGGGTTTACAATTGATAAAGAAACATTGTTTCATCTTGATATCTTTGTAGCACAAATATCTGCGTTTCTAAAATACATTGATACTACAAGTAATATTTCCAAATACAGATAATATTTCCAAAGACGAATGCTCCAGTTGATGCAAACATGAGAATGTATTAATTGTTTTGAACATTACAAGTACGACTGTGTGTGATTATGTTCGTCGGCTTTAGCGTCTTTTTCAACAAATTCTACTTTTATTAGTGAGCACAATTCATAACTTTATAGTGCTGACTCTTTGGAATATTACGCCGTAGACATGTGACTTGATTCCCCACCCAGTCACGCTATACTGACATCCTTTTGACCAGTCCTAGTCCCAGATGACAATAATATCAGTTAAACTACCTTCAGAAAAGGTGTTGTTCTTGTTTAGAATTAGATGAATGCAGTTCAAGCCCTTGTGTGCACGGAACATGCGTTGACGGTGTTGCAGAATACACTTGTAATTGTCAAAACGGTTACACAAACGTCAACTGCGATCAGAGTAAGTCGTCACTTTTGCTGCAAACTTCTGGATATATATTGACGCAAGAACTTTGTTCATCACACACTTTCAAACTGTACATGTGCTAACTGATGATGTATTTAAAAGGGTCGTAAAAAAGTAGAAATTAAAAACTTCCATATAAGTACTTGTTTTCAAATCTGTAAAGAAACGTCAACAAATAAAAAACAATAATTTTTAGATAGGCATTCTTATCTATAACGGATTTTCGAACTTCCTATAACGGAAGTTATTATACATTAAATGGTTTTGTTTAAGTGTGGCTGCCACATTTTTGTTGATAACAGAACAAAATTGACTATTATATCCCTATTTTAGGAAATTGTTATTCCGAATATTTGAACATTTGAGTAACGTAGTACAACGTATCATGGCATGCATTATTTTTATTACCTGCTTTATGTCTTCATATTCAACATAGAAAGTAGTGTTTCTCTTACCATATACTATTTAGACATTATTCGGAGTTCTACATGAAGCCTGAATGGCGGGGGTTGGATCAGTTTAAAATATTTTTCAATAAAAATGGAAAGAGTAATCACGGATCTGCAAAAATATGTTTACCTAATACCCCAGTCACACATACGGCGCGGATAGCTATGTCTAGCCACGGAAAGAAACGTAGTAATCCGTATCGATCCGTACCTGAGCCGTACCTTAAAGTAGTAACCCGTGTCAATCCGTACTAGTCCGTACGGCTCAGGTACGGATCGATACGGATTACTACGTTTCTATCCGTAGCTAAACGTAGCTATCCGCGCCGTATGTGTGACTGTGGTATAATACCCCAGTCACACATACGGCGCGGATAACTACGTCTAGCCACGAATAGAAACGTAGTAATCCGTATTGATCCGTATCTGAGCCGTATCTTAAAGTAGTAACCCGTATCAATCCGTACCAGTCCGTACGACTCAGGTACGGATCGATACGGATTACTACGTTTCTATCCGTAGCTAAACGTAGCTATCCGCGCCGTATGTGTGACTGTGGTATTAGTTTGTTACGTTATAAATTAAAATACAAGAATCGCTTTACCGTTTCACGTCTTTTCTTTCTATTTTTAAAAACCTGTATGTTAAACCACTCAAATAAATGTACATATATATGCCATTTTGAGATAAAACCAAGTTACATATTTTGAAAAAAAGAAAGAATCAGTAACCGCTTTGTGTGGTAAGTTTAAGAGTTAGATCTCCGGTAGCGATGCAATTTTCTTTGCCATTTTGGTAACAAAAGCTTTGTAAATCAACTGTTGATTCTAAATCAACCTTAGATTCGTGAAGAAAATGACGCCAGTAAAATTGTTTTAGTGATAATCTTATTATATATAATGAGATATTTTAAAGACCAAATAACCAGTCATTTATGTATAAATATTGCTTCTATCCTTGTTTTAACCTGTTTGCATATACATGTATCCTTTTTTCAGATATAAACGAGTGTAGCTCGAATCCATGCAAATATGGATCATGTGTTGATCTTGTAAACGGTTACAACTGTTCCTGTTATCATGGCTTCAGCGGTCCTCACTGTGAATTCAGTAAGTATCAGTCAAACCTGTAGATTTAAGAAGATCCTTTAGAAGGATATAACGTGAGCAAGGAAGATAATAGCAAATTCAGTTTGACCGATTCTGTTTATGAAGGTTATTGAAACTTGCACCACTCGTCACGGCTCCAAGCTATCTGTTATATAATAACATTGAATGGTCACAATGATTCTCAAAGGGTATGAAAAAATAAAAACACTGACTTCTAATACTGGTCGACATCTTACGGCTGTCAAACAGCATTTAAAACATCTTGTAAATAGTCGATTATAAACGAAGATTCTTTGGAATCACAGAACGCAAACAAGCTAAGTGATAGAAAAAAACTCGATTTTATTGAGTCTGTCCATGTTATAATAAAATATGCAACACAACTCATGTATTAAACCATGCACCGTCTTGAACTGAAATAAACTCTGTTACAAAAAAAACTCCGAGTGGTCATCAAGACCCAAATGGACCAGAAATAAAATCAAAAAACAGCTTAAGTATATGTTTTCAGATAATGATGTATTAAGTATTCTTTTTATAAGTGTAGTTTATAAAAGCATGGAGCATGAAGAATGAAGCAGGAAGCAGGAAGCATGCAATATTTGCTGAATTAAAACAGCTCAGACATTAATCTATAGACTAAGTAATGTGCTATAGCTTCATTTAATTAAGGTTTATATAGCTTTCCACGTTATGAATTTGATTCAGGATAATGAAAAGCATATAGGACGTGCCATGTATCTTTATTTTTTTTAAACCGGGGGAAATGCACAGGGCTTTTTAAGATATCCTAAGTCAAATCATTTCTGCCTAAAAAACATACAGAAAAATACAGTTTCAGTGATGAATTCTTTTCTACCATAATATAACATTTGTGCTCCTATTATGTTTCCGTTATTGTGCGGATATCGCATGGTTTTCCGTGTTATAACATCTGCAGAATGACGAGGGACTGGTCGCAACCCGAGCCCCGGTAAGGTGATGGTGCCAACGTATCCCGAGGATTCTGTAGATGTTATAACACAATACAAAAATGCATTAACGCTATTCTAGAAAAAAAACTTGTAACAAAACTACGAAAACGTCAATCAACGGCATTAAATTTCCATGAAATGCGCGGCATAGCCAGCGTTGATCAGGTTGACATCATTTCCTTTTGAATTATCCGCAATGGGGTCATATTACGTTAACGCTTTGTTAAGAATAGGTGTGTTAACATGAGCATGAGGAGCTCTCTGTTACCAAACGTTTACTCTACTGTTTGAACTACGTTTGTTGTATTGTTTAAACTACGAACTGAAAACGGCAAAAACAGCAGTTTTTTTGCTAGAATGTTCTCTAATGCTTACAGATAACGATGAGTGCAATTCTAATCCTTGTCAACATGGTACATGTGCTGACGGTATTGATATGTTTACATGCTATTGTGACAGAGGATATACAGGCGTATTGTGTGATATCGGTATGTATTGACATTAACTCTCATATTATGCAGTATTTTAAATTTCAGGAACGTTGGTAAATGTGAATGTATAAGTTTGCAGTTTATAACTAAGTTCAGAAAATAATTTGAGCGAGAGATCATAAAGAACTTCCTGATTTTGTATTTTGTCCTTTTTCTTTGTGAAATGACTCAAACCAACGTTATCATCTGTTTTTTCTAACTGTCAGATTTCCGCTTAGTAGCCAGCAACAGACCTGAATATCCATCGAAAAAGAAATCACATTTTTTGCTTGAAAACTTTTTTTCTCAAGCAAACACTCAGTTTCGCAGAATCGTTCTTCCTATTGACAAAGTAGACTTTTATCTTGTCCACTATAGTTATCGAAGGAATAACATCGTCAAATTCTTCAAACTCTGCCTACTTTTCGTACTTTTTCACATAATGTTTTCAACCTACACATAGAATTAATTTAGTATAGAAGTTTCGAACGTGGCATTTACATGTACAAAAGTCCACGAAATCCTTGAGAAAAAAATCTGTACTGGAGTGCTTAAAAAGTGTTAAAAACAAACAGAAAGAAATAAAAAATCAATGTTTATTGTGCAACGCTGTCAAAAAGATATCCAAAACAACTTTCAGAGATAGACGAATGCGCGTCAAATCCTTGTATAAATGGCACATGTGCTGATGACGCTTTTGGCTACAAATGTTCATGTAATCCTGGGTTCACCGGGACACAGTGTGACACAGGTATGTGTAGAAATATGGAGAAACTGATTATTTTTTGTCCCTCTCTAAAAGGAGTTCCAGTGGTTGAACAGATGGGTTTATGCCTGTGACTGATACTTTGACGTATATATGGACCTTTTGTTTGGTTTTCTTTTGTATTTGTTGGATTAAACGTCACATCGTTAATTTGTAGGTCATATTGCGACTTTTCAGCCTTTTATGTTGGACGAAGACTCCAAATGACCCCTCTGGCATTATCACGTCAGTCAGGGACGGGCACCTAGGAGGGATCACGGACTTCCATAGGCCAGCGTAATAGCTTTCCCACATGAAAACCTTTACGCCCCAAGCAAGGTCCGAACCAACATCGGTGAGGTGCAAGTAATTTGCAGTCAGTGACCTTATTCTCTCAACCATGGAGGTCCATTTATTTGCATTTTGGGTCAGTAAAATAAATGTAAAGATCAGATTGAAACCAAACATTGTTTCAAAGCAATAATCGAAAGTACAAACCTGTTTTCCGCAGGTAACTGCCAACTTTCCCAATAAATCAGAGATGGTTTCAGACACAATGTCTTTTATCAAATCATCACGAAGAAAATACGCCCCAAACTCACGTACGCGCGATCCGTAAATCTGCGCTCTCCCTATTGAGCTAAGCGGGCGGGCTGCTAGATCAGTATAGATGATACAAATGTAAATAGTTGAAGATTTCATTTAATAGCAAAACTCCTACCATTGCATTTTCTTTTTGTTATTAGCTCAGTACGTCGTTTGCTACCTATTACACTACTTTGACAAGAATGCTCCTTATACTTATTATTACTTAGCTGACGCAGGGTAGTGTTTTTGTACTTTTGTTTTTGACTTATCCAAAATTATCAATAATGTCTTCATATTAATATGTTTTCAAATATTATTTTGCATAGAGAGAAGTTATGTCAAAATTGGTACTGAGTATAAATATGCAAAAAGCTAGAAGCGTGAAAAGGAGAAGAATAAATGTAATTGTTTAATCATTTCCACAATAATTTAGCAAAATGTGTGCACTATGGATTAAATGTAGTCTTGAATTAGTTTATTTGTATTGTTTTTCAGAAATAGACGAATGTAAGCCCAATCCATGCATTCATGGAACCTGTGCTGATTTGATTAATGGTTACAGCTGTTTCTGTTCAAGTGGTTATTTTGGTGTCACCTGTGAATGTAAGTTTTCATTTATCAGAAATTGAAAAGACGACGATTTCAATTCATCTTTACCGACATGTGCATAAATGCAGTTCTTCTGTTCTATCTTGCTGTACTTCTTATTCTGTTGTTTTGACTAGGGCGACAAAACGAGACAATGAAGCAATAAAAAATAAACTGTCGTTTTTGCAGTTTTTTGTCTTTGAAAAAAGAATACTTTGATAAATGTTTGTAAAAATAATTCTTGGTAATTGAATGACTTAGAAATCAATTTATCGACCTTTCTGACTTTAAGAAAATAAATAGCTATGTCTATGCGAGATGAAAACAAAAATCACATTCATAGTTCTTTTCAAAAATAGTGGTTGCAAATGAGATTGTCGACCTGAATAATATAGGTAGAAACATGGCTTGAACAGGGTCTGTTTCTTGAATAATATAGGTAGAAACATGGCTTGAACAGGGTCTGTTTCTTGTCCGGTTCATAACTCTGTCATTCATCAAGGGATTTTAATATTGCTTGGCAGAATTTTTTTCCAATAAAGAGACGACGTGTTATGAGCAAATCCCGGACCTCTTGCTTAAAGGTCAAGGTCACAATTGGGGGGTCAAATGTCAACAGGAGTTTTTTCCTGTCCGGTCTATAACTCTGCCATTCATGAAGGGTGTTTAATATTACTTGGCACAAATGTTTTCCATGATGAGACGACGTGTCATGCACAAAACCCAGATCCTTAGCTCAAAGGTCAAGGTCACAGTTGGAGGTCAAAGGTCAAATTCAAGAATGACTTTGTCCGGAGCATTTCTTCTTCATGCATGGAGACATTTTGATGTAACTTGGCACAAATGTTCACCACCATGAGGCAGCCTTGTTTTTAGAATAAAAATATCGTCAAATGTTTCCCTCATGAACACGATGTGCAGAGCACATCACTCAGATCAACACCCAAAGTTCAAATATCTATATTTCGTGTTCCTTCTATATCTTCTGAACTGTGAACTGCTGGAAGGATGTTCACAAATCTAGCATTATTCTCATAAAGACAACATGTATGCCAGGTGCAGTACCCAGGTCACTAGGGCCGAATTTATTCAAGTGTATTTAAGGGGTATTACTCACTTTCAAGAGAGCTCTAGTTTCTGCTAGTTGTGTGTGTGTGCGTGTGCGTGTGTGTGTGTGTTGATCGTGTGCGCGTCCGCGTGCTGGGTTGGCGTTTGGGGAGGATGCGTTTTTTGAACGTGGCTTTCCCTGTTGGATATGTTTCCTTGTTTTGGCACATTTATGAGTTCTTGCGTACACTTGAGAGTTAAAACGGTTACAATAGTGTTCCTTGTTTATTTTGCGAAGATACCGACCGTGTACTCGAACATACGTTGGAAGATGTCGTGAACGTTTACTTTTTACAATGTTCATTTTAGATAGAAATAGTTATACCTTCATTTATGTGGAGTTTTTTTTAAGCCAATGATACAGCCAAACAGTTATTTTGGCTGCAGGATTCACTGTCTGAAGTTGCAAAAAAGGGTTTTGGTGAAAAATATAGATAAATTGTGTAATACTTAAAAATAAACAATGAATCATAATCAAACAATTTGTTAGGTGTTTTATTTCTTGTCTTGATTATCATTTATCAAAACGCATAATTGTGTTTTAGATGCATCTTCATGTAATTTCACAAGGAGCACGTGCTTATGGCAACAATCTAAAAGCGACAAATTTGACTGGACAAGACGATCAGGACGCACACCTTCATCAAGCACTGGGCCTAACAGCGATGTCTCTGGTAAAATCATTTGTTATTTTCTATTCAAATACAAGGAGATAAATAATTACACAGAACAGTTTGTTGACTGTAGATCATATGACTTCATAATCTTGCAAGAGGAATCATTCGTTTAAAAGTGTACCTTATATAAATAGAATTAACGTCTAGTATCAAACTTTCCTGATCAAGACAAAATGTATTTTACCGCGAGTCAGTTTGGATATCAATTAACAAATTTATGATTGCTCAAATAATACACGCGTCCCTGTGAAAAATTAGGTGCCAAAGGAACATGTCAAACCATGAACCATAGATTTATTTCGACAGTTATCCAAAATTTGTAATTTTTTCTCATTTGCCGAGTATATTTTGTTTGATCATAGTTTATTGCTTTATACATATCCTTATGACGTTTTGTTGATAGCTACCCTGTGGGGTTTTAATTTGTGTTACTTCGAAAAAGCATACACTTAACTGTATCAAATCATATTTGAGTTCAAAATCAGGTGATCTTTATTTAACCTTATACTGTGAACACTTAAGTAAAGTAATACGGTAGTGCTTTAAGGTATTAGATCACTAATAGAAAACCTCCTTTTTGAAGAGTATTCAATTCCTACCATAAACCAACTTTGACAACAACTGTAAGGGGTGCGTAGGTTCAAGCCCTACTGGGCCAAATTGTTTTTTTCCTTATTTTCCATTTTAACTAGTAAGTTTTTATTTCTTTCAAGACTTATTATTGATGTTTTGAACAAAAATGGGAAAAGATGAATCTTATAAGCAATTTCTTGGTGTTCAAACAGAATTTACTACTTAAACAAAAGGGGTAGAGTTACACATCTTTAAAAATATTGAGTTACGCATGGTGAAAGTTCTCTATTTTGCTTTCACCCTTAGATTATATATTGTGGAAGAAATTTAGGTAGGTTTTACGTCTTCCCTATGGTTATTTTTAAATGGAGTAAGCAAAATTCAAAACAGAAACACATCATTCGACCTTTTTTTTTCAATGTTGAAGTATGAATCCTGTCTCATTAAATCCGTTTACTTGAGGCACCATAGAAAAAATGATGTTCAATTTGATATTTTTATATTGTGTTTTATAATTGTTTACCAATAGTATGAAATTAATGGTAAAATGAGTTCTCTGCAAACGTTTTGGATAGTGGCTATCACTTTGAAATTTGTCTCTACTTGAGCTTGATGAGATACCATAAGTTATTCATATTTTTTTAAAACGGCACGGTAAAAGTTGTTTAAAATTTGCAAAAAAGTGCAAAACACGGTTACATTTCAGAATATACCAAGCAAAGGCCATTTTGTAAACATTACTATTAGTCACCTAATACCTTAAACAACGTTTTATAGGATATAAAATGGTATCATGAAAATAAGTTGCAAGTCAGCATGAAATTAATGAGATTAGAAGTAGCATTTAAAGCCAGTAACTAAATAGCAAGCTTTCTATGCTGTAAAATCTCTTCAATGGAAAAGCTTTGAAGCAATGTTGACTGGTTTCAGGTTTATAGTGCTCGTGCAAACTGAGCAGAGTAAAATCAGTTTCAGTTATTAGAATGATCCATCAAGTTACTTCGGGAGTCGTGAATTGTAGTCCTCGCTCTTCCAACTAAAATTTACTAACATTGGGATAAGAGTTCCGTTTTTGGGTGTTAAACTGGGACGCTAATGACTCAGAGAAGCTTCTGGAATTGGAGCGAGCACTATCTTAACACTAATCTAAATATCAGTCTTCCATGTTGCCCATATGTATTATCACTTGCAACTATAAATAGATTAAATACAAACTCACTCTGCCCCAGAGATTTTCGTTTAAACAAGAGAAGTATGTTTCAATACATTCAAGTTAGGTGGCAGGGGAGCAGTTCGAATTATGGCCCCGGTTGATTTTTTAAATATCTAGGGTAGCTTTGTTCAAAGCGTATTAATATTAATGTTTTAATTATTGAAAGTTTATTCTAAAAGAAATCAATGTGTACATGCATGTAGCTATAAATAGCCGATGCGAATATTTGGCTACACCTAGATCCGTAAATTTTGTGAGTCATTATTTATGGAGGCAGATTTGAACAAATCAGGTGTTTTCTACAGCCAAATGGACAGTAAGTGTCTTTGACCTGCTTTTTCTCCTGAAACTTGTTGGCTGACAGACACTTTGCTTAGCAGGGCTTTGCAACCTAAGAGTTGACTTATATGAAAACCTGGTGTAATTGCATGAAAGTACACAAACGAGTTAATGGCATGTTTTGGAAGTAAAGCAAAATGCTCAATTTTTCGTTATTTTTAGAGGGGTAGGGGCATGCTGTAATGTCTACTCCTTTTAAAGGTGACCACATGGATTAAATTTAATGCTTTTATTTTGAAACGATATATTACCTTAGTGCGATATCACAATGTAAAGCAGAAGTACTGCGTTTTTGTACTGATAACCTATAAAGAAAAACAGTTGCGAATCATGGACTTGCTAAAAATCTAGCAAAAAACTGCTCCCCTGCCATATAACGATGGTATTGTTTCAGGTAATGGTTATTATATGTACATCGAAACAACAAGCTGGTCACGAGGATACTATGCTGATCTTTTATCACCTACACTTGAAGCCAAAAAAGCTTACTGTATTCAGCTCTATACGAATATGTATGGATCAAATATGGGTTCAATATCTCTGCTAGTTCAGGTACCTTTCAACTTTATTTATAATTATGATAAACGTATGTTATTATTTCCTAAAGGCATAATGTGTTATGGAAGAAATTCAAAAATTATGTGCCATATTTCTCTTCAACTTAGGAACATTAATCAATAGACCAGATCGGAGCGAAAATCTATTCGAACCTAACAAAATGCAATCAGTTTACCTGGAAAAAAGAACAATATGATTTATTTTATAATGTTATAGCAGATAATAATGAAAAAGCCAGGTACTTCGTAACAACTGTCGTGTGTTTCTTAAAATACTTTCAGGAAACTAATCGGAATACGCCAGTTTCATTGGTGACGTACAATCAGGCTGATGGTTCGCCAATATGGAGAAAACGAAGTGTCAACATTTCTGTTCGACAAAACCCTTTCAAAATTATAATTAGAGGTGTGAAGGGTACAGGATATAGGAGCGATGCTGCCATAGATAATACAGTTATAAAAGATGGCACTTGTTAACAATAAAATTTTCATGAAAGTTAACAGGAAGTATTGTGCCGATCAACGTAAAATAAAAACTGTCTAAAATATTGGCAAAACAATAAATAATTGCTCTGTTAAATATAATTTTGGTAAATGACATGATATTAATTCATTTTCTTCTTTATCCAGGCAACATCTTCAAAACTTGAAAGCATTTCGTTGATTAGAATTATATTAAAACCATACATAGCCAGTTAGTAAAACATGTCTACATACCAAAACATACTGAGATGTTTTATTGCATAACTTTTATTAGAAAAATAACCTGTTTTGAAAAACAGCATCGTCTGAAAATGCAATCATGAAAATGTCATACTGTACCTTTGCCTCCTAAAAATAAGAACGTTTGGTTATATCAGTTGAACTTAAAGGTAGAGACACCTAAATTTCATATTTGAAAACATGACCAAATGCTACATACAGTTTATATAAACATAAACACACCAAGTTTATATGTATTAACAATGCTATGCATTAGATTAAAAATCGTATACGCGTATGACAAAACACAGTATAATTATGTACTACCACTAAAAAACTGAAAGTTTTTTTTAAACAATCGACTGTTACTTAATGATATTTAATTATAAATGTAGTTCTGCATACACAACTGATTTATGCATTTTGTAAATTTAGATATATTTGATTAGGACTTTCTACATGTGAAGTAAATATCTGAATATAAAACATTTTAGTGAAAGATAGCCATTGGATATCTTTATTTTTGTGCCCCCATGAGTGGTGGGGGCATATAAATTTGGTCTTGTCCGTGCGTGCGTCCATCCGTCCGTGCATCCGTCCGAAGTTCGTGACGCGTCTCCAAAAGTATTTGATATAAATTGATGAAACCTTGCATAAGTCTTAATCATGATATGAACTTGCGCACCTCCTATTTTTCGACTGGCTCCGCCCCTATTTCAGAGTAATGGACCCTGAAATAGTCAAAAATGCACATTTTCACCATGTGACACGCCTAGCTCAAAAAGTATTTGATATAGATTCAGGAAACCTTGCCTGAGTCTTAATCATGATATGAACTTGCGCACCTTCTATTTTTTATCTGGGTCCGCCCCCTATTTCCAGAGCTATGGCCCCTGAAATAGTCAAAAATGCACATTTTCACCTCGCGACGCGCCTAGCTCAAAAAGTATTTAAGGTATTGGACAAGTAATAGAGTACCTCCTTTTTGAATAGTATTCAATTTCTACCATAAACCTACTTTGACTGCAATTTTCATCGGGGCGTAGGTTCAAGCCCCACTGGGACCAAATTTTTTTTCCATATTTTCCTTTTTTCCTAGTAGGTTTTTACTTTTTTCAAGACTTATTATGGATGTATTGTACAAAAGTGGAAAATTTTCATTTTATAAGCGATTTCTTGCTGTTCAAAGTGAATTTACCCATGAATCAAGAGGGGTAGAGTTAGACATCTTTAAAATACTGAGTTAATTGCGGTAAAAGTTCTCTATTTTGCCTTAATTCTTTAGATTACATATTGTGGAAGAAATGCAGGTAGGTTTTACTTCTGCCCCAAGGTTATTTTAGAATGAAGTGAGCAAAATTCAAAACAGACCCACAGGATTCGACCTTAATTTTTCAATGTTGGAGTTAGAATTCTGTCTCATTAAATCTGTTTACTTGAGGCACCCTAGAAAAAAATGATGTTTACAATTTTATTTTGTATTTTATAATTGTTTAACAATAGTTTGATGCTTCTTTTATCAAAATTAATACTGTAATGAATTCTCTGGAAACGTTTTAAATAGTGGCCATCACATTGAAATTTGTCTCTACTTGAGCTTGAGGAAATACCATAAATTATACAAAATTTCCAAAAAAAACCACGGTCAACTTTAAGAATATACCAAGCAAATGCCATTTTTTAAACATTACTATTAGGGGTCCAATACCTTAATATATATTTATTAAACCTTGCATGAGTCTTTATAATGATATGAACTTGCGCACTTCCTATCTTTTTGTCTGCCTCCGCCCCCTATTTTCGGAGTTATGGCCCCTGAAATAGTAAAACAATGCACATTTTCACCTTGTGACGCACCTAGCTCAAAAAGTATGTGATATAAATGGATGAAAACTTTCATCAATCTTTAACATGATATAAACTTGCAAGCCTCTTATTTTTTGGCTGGCTCCACCCCTTATTTTTAAAGTTATGGCCGATGAAATAGTAAAAAAGTACACATTTTCCCCTGATTATGTGCCTAGCTCAAAAATTATTTGATGTAAATTCATGAAACCTTGCCTGAGTCTTTATCATGATTTGACCTTGCACACTTGGTATTTTTTTGAGAATCTTAGAGTTATGACTCTTGGAATAGCCAAATAGTGGATTTTTTTGTTTGTGGCGCTCATAGCTCAAAAAGTATATAGCCTAGAATAATGAATCCTTTTCATAAAATGTTTGTTGAGGCTATACCCCTTTAAGTCTGCAAAGATTTGAATTATTTCCCCTTCTTTGTGACAAATGTACAATTGGGGGCACACCCTGTGACCTACAGACACATTCTAGTTTCAGAAATATATTTTTCAGACTATTTTAATAGCTAAACTCACGTGCCAGTCTAAAACTCTTTAGGTGAAAATGACTTGTATATACTGTATAACAATTAAAGTGCATACAGGATATGCTGCCCAGTAAGATCTTGATACAAGCCCCTCTGCGCAGAAGAGCTAAATGTATTTAATCAAACATTTGCATGTACACATGTACAAGTTGACAAAAATAAGAATACAACAAAAACTGTTTAATACATCTCATCATAGTGAAGCCACCGATGATTCTTAAACCAGTGTTTGAATGGGTCGCAGTTCACGTGACATTGTAAGTAAGCTTAGGGAAATTAAAGTAGTGGTGTTAGAGTGTATCCCCACCCCGCCCCCCCCCCACCTCTATAGCACCACCCATTTCAATTTCAGTTATGAATAGTGCTCAACATTTCAAGTAGCATGGTAGGGATTCACAGTTAAATACAATTATTTATATCGAAACCATATTTTTTTCACACTCATAACGAGTTCGTTTATAATATGGCTTCCCCATGTTTTGTGAAAAACGTAACTACATTGTATATATAATTTACATTTTTGTTAAATCAAACTTTTGATAATGGTTTTCTCATACACTTGTCAAGTTGTTGAATATTTTGATCAATAGTGAATTTATTCTTATCTGATTTCCCCCTTTTATGGCGCTGAAATATTGGAAGTTGTGTTTCCTAACCATGTTATCATGCATAATGCTAGTCTTATGGGCATTTTCTTTCATGTGGCTTCCGTGTTAAAGCGGTTAAGGTCGTTGCCTCAATATCACTTGTCCCTCTTGTCATAGAAATCCCACTTATGATGTAGTCTTTCATGTGAAAAAGCCATCCAGCGGAATGGTGGTTTTACCCAAGTGTTCATCAGTGTCTGTAATAATGTCCGGGGGCACCTGTGGCCTTCCTCTACCATTAAAAGCTGGAAAGCCGCCATGTGTCGAAAACTGTGCCAGTTTGAATTAATACGTAACCCAATACAAGCCTGTGCCCCCAACCCCGCCACCGCCGAAACGTATAATATTTGCTCTTCTAGTGTGCACAAAAAGAGGTCTAACACCAACTGTGGAAAAAATAATCCATTATCACGCGTAATTTAGGCTATAATAAAACATGGGGTTGCTAAAAACTGACGCGCCTTATTTGTATCTTTAATGTAGCTTTTATTTATAACTGATGTATTTGTTTTTATTCTTTCGACATTTTAATAAAAATGATCTTAACAATTATTTTATTATTTGAATGTTTCGTATATAGATACTGGGACGTTTGAACGAACATCTGAATGTTAGATTACTTTTTCACATCCCTACTAATTACTACTAAAAACATACCCTTCGTTGTCTTTTTTTATTTTTTTTTTTCATCATTTCAATTATGCATTTCAGTAATAAATACAATGCACTTTAGTATAATGTCTTTTCCTTTTCGTAATTTATAATAAACAACCATATCTCGTACAACATATATTCTATGTTTGATTTCACATTATTGGTATGTTTGCAAAGCGAATTTGGATAATTGTTATCTTTATTAGGTATTATGCATAGTAATTATTATTATTATTAGTCGACTAACTTTATATTTGTTGCATTTTGGATAACGAACTATATATACTTGTTCTTATTGCAGTTTTATGCTGTGTATACTTTTTATTCAGTGAAAAAAAAAATGAAAGCTTTGTGAAAACTGTGTGCACCATTTCGTTCTATTAACATTTTAATACGTTGAAAATATTGCACAGCATCACTCAAATATTTTTATATAAATTGTGTTAATCATTGATGGTCTAACAGAATAAAATAGTTAGTCTCCTAGAATATGTCTTCTTTGGAAGTAATAATGACTATAAATTAAGGCGTAGTTTACATTCAGATTAGAGAAAAACGAATGTCTTTTTTACCTCTTTTGTACAAAAAAGTAGCGGTTTCCATTAAGGACATCCAATTTCACGAAAAGATATGCCTGCCGAAATGATACAAATTATTGAAGTGCTTAATAAATTAAATAATTAACATGCAGGTGCAGGCAGATTGGTCTTATTGTCAATAATACTATAATACACTGTGTCCTATTTTTTAAAAAAACAAGAGGATGTAAATTGAAAATAAAATTTTAGGAAACATCCAGGCATATTTGAAAATTACAAAATGTATTCAATCTGTTACAATGCCATCATTTCATGTATCCTTAAAGTAAAACTGCATTTGGTAAATTCAAAGTGTTGTTCTTGCTCTCCAAACTTTCAGTAAAAATGCTGACGTTCGCAATACTGTAAGGCACACACAAAAAATGTTTATATCAGTAACTGTGTAATCTTTAGTTACACAAAATGCCTTATGTAATTGAAATATGGCTAGACTGTCATCAGTGGTTAGAGTCCTTTAAAATAAAGATCTGTCATAAAATCACTTTCTGAAGAAATACAAAAAAGAAACCAATATCTCTTATCGCTGACTGTAATGAGATGGGCCTAGCTTTTTCTGAGAAAATATGTTTAAGTATGTATAACGTAATAATTATTATTACAGATTACATTATATCTCAACAGACTTTATAAGTCTAAAATATGGCATGAAACATTGGGTTTTGTTTACCTTGATTATTGGAAAAAATGTTTTATTGAAACTCAGAATAAATCACCTAATAACTAACATTATAACACATGTATTAACATAAGTGTATGTGCGCAAACTGTTCTGATCAAAACTGAACACTGAATATATAAGAAATCTAAATTTGAAACTGCACAGCTATATTACTTCCTATAGTTAAGTTATAATTTGGACTCATTTTAGATGCGAAGTGCTGCGTTCTTAAATGTGGTTGTTCCTTTTTTTTCGTTTTCATATAGAAGAGAATTGTATTACATTGCATGTTAGACCATTATAGAAAAGAAAATCGTTTCATTACTGATGTTAGAAATATTGAACACAGAGAAATAGAAAACACTTCACATTTACACGTTTTTTAATATAACCCTGTATATTGAACGTATTAAATAAAGTCTTACTAATGACATCTTGGTGTTTCCTTTTTGTCTACAATATTCATAAAACAAAGCATTTTTTAATTGTTATATATATTTTCTCCCAAGACAATACTAAATACGACACCATTTAGGTTATCATGTACATGTAGAGAAAAGTGAACATTTTGAAGAATATTTTGATTGTTAAGAAATTATACATGTCTGAGTTATTTGAAACACGTGATTTCAAATGGTGGTTACTAACCGATTTGCTTGAATAAATTCGGCAAATGGCATATAATTGCCGCTTTGTTCTTCCGTTCGTCTGCAACAACTTCTAACCAGTAGGTACTGTCCGTAAGATATTGACAACTTTCCCATTTCATGGAACGCTGTAGTAAGTCGGGTTCGAACTAAATATCTCCGGATTCCGGGGGAAATTGTATTTAACTAGTTATGAAACAATTTAAACGGGCTTAAATCTAAAACGGAAAATTAAAGAAATGCAGCAAGCCGTTAAAGCCAAGAAAAATATGTGTTTCCAGTCTCCTTGAAAAAAAAAAGATTGAGGTAGGTAGGTAGGTAGGTAGGTCATGTCTGTATGAAAAATACAGTGGGTGAAATATAAATACCAGCCAGAAAAAAATAAACTCTGTTATATTCAAAATCTGTTTTATAGAAGAACTTGAATTGAAACATTTTAACACATGCATCTATAAGTGTTTGCATAATTTCCAGCTTGAAAAACCAGAATTTTGCTATATATATGGAATCAATCGACAACTGGCCTTTAATATAAAAAAACATATCAGTTTTAAAAGTTCTAAACCGTTTAAAGTTTTTGCCCATCTAGAAGAAGAGATATAGGCATAGCCACTAATAAAATGAAGTAAAAATGCACATAATTATTTTTATACAGTTACATATTCATAATAAATCATTATCCGTGTATAATAACCGTTACCGTACCGTACCTTTCTCTACGACTGCTGTAGTGCCTCTCGGGGTGTGCGACCATAGAAACAAATTTTGATTTTTTTTCTTAAAACCAATAAAAAGTTTCAGGTCGGGGGTAAATGGTTCAGGTCGGTCGGGAGGCTGGACAAATTGAAGTGAAGTCAACATTTGTTGAAACATGTGGCAGACAATCTTAGATATGAGGAATCTTGTATAAAATAACATTTTTCAATAAGTTTTGTCAGCAATTATATGTTGATACTGGTTTATGTTGTATGGACATGTATCATGCTTGACATGTATCATGCAACTTGTCATTTGTGGCTGTGTTTTGACAGCGCATTCATATGGGAAAATTAGACCCATCGTGAAAATCACCACAAAAGCCGGTAATACGTTTGGCCAGGTAGATCGGCTGTCGAAACTGTTCGCTAGTTTTTGGCCTACTTCGTATTTCAGGCCGATGTCTAACCCTTCTTCTCCAATGTACCGTTACATTAATACTTTTGATCATATGGATTAAGGGATATTGTTAAGTCTAATTTCGATGATTGCAAAGATAGATTAGAAAATAGAAACCTAAATAGCTGTTGGTGGTTTAATCAGAATACCATTTATAACGGTATTCTCAACAAACACATTATTATAAAACCAAACAATGACTTTCCAAAAGTAATTGCTACTTTCTTACAATCAGATGGAAACTCGCTTTTATAATACTTTCTTTGATGTTCATGATTATGAAATAAAGATTTTAAGTAGTTTTTTTATGTAATCAAATAACTGCACATTTATTATTATGTCCTGAGCGGTGTCCAACTAGCTTAGAATTTTATGCCAGCTCGAAGATCGAAATTCAACTTCATAACTTATCGGATTTTGATCCTAAGCTACACCTGAAGGTCGAAAAACGTCAAATTGCAAAATAGCTTTTAATTTCGGGCCAGCTCAATGATCGAAATTTATAATATTCCAAAAGCCAAATTTCGATCTCGTATTGAATGAAAAACCTGTTCCAAGATTGATATTAAAATGAAAAAGTCAAATATCGAGCAAGCAATTAGTGTCGAGCCGTTTCGAAAATCGTACTTCAAATTTTGAAAAGCTGAATTTCAGTATAATACTGAAACTGCGATCTGGTCAAGATTCAAAGATTAAAAATCGTGCAAGATCGGATATATCGAAATTCAAGCTTTTATGCCCCCGGCATCTACAGATGCGGGAGGCATACAGTGATTGTCCTGTCCGTCCTTTCGTTCGTCCGTCCGTCCATCCGTATGAGGTTAACCAATTGGGACCGTTTCGTCTAGCATCAATACCCCTTACTAGAATGACTTGATTCTAATGCAGATGTAACCTGTGACCATTCTTTATCTTCAGACATCACCTGACCTCAGTTTGACCTTGACCTTGAACTTGATCTCGTTTTGGACTTAGGTTGCTTTGTATCGACAAGGATGCCACCGGGGGAATCAAGTGTTTATTGAACACAGCTCCTTGTTAAAAATCTAAATAGATTATTCTCGGTATTTTATTTCAAGCATGCTCGAATTTTCAAAGCAATCGAATTTAAAACTGGTATTGAATGTGAAACTATCTTTTAAATAGCCAGCTTCCGGGAAAACTCAGTACTGGTGTCAAATGAGAAGTCATGGTCGCGACCACTTTCACGGATGCTCGAACCCACGGGTTGAGCGGCCGACACATTATTCACTGGACGACCGCTCCCCTCAAAATATTTGAATTTCGGTCATCCTGCTGGATCTAATTTCTTTTTATTTTAATTTCGATTTCCGAGTCTGTGCGAAATTCAATGTAAGCGAAATTCAACATCATCCTTTTAAAATTTGAATTTTGATTTTCTACTTCTAACTTGCCCAAAATATGCCGCCTAAAATTTCAACGTTTCTTTTTTAAATTTTGAACTTCGATCCTCAAGCTGTTTAAAATTGACTATTGGCTGTAAACAAATCATATTATGGAGCGTCCACTAATTTATAAATCCGTACATGTGTAATGTTTAGCGGGTGAGAAGATATCAGTCTTTACCGTTAAGGAGCTTAAATTCCGTAAGAATTGACGGAAACATACGAGAATGTTCGAGTCTTTCCGATAAGGAAAAAAACCTATACTCATCTGCAAAATGCTTAAAAAAGACCATTTTCTTCTTCACCTAGAAAACTGAAATTAGTATGAAACAATAGCTAAATGAATATAGATTACTAAGTCGTTTGCAAAGGTCTTTAAGCACACATAAGAATCTATTTATTTTTTGTTAAACAGAAGAAATTTCAGCAAATTATCCATATTTTACTATATTTCTAATTGTAGATAGACAGACATAAAGTATAAGCAAAAAGACCACTTTCTTTTAAATTCATTTTTAAAATAAAATATTCATAAGAAAGACAATGCATTGAATATTATCACATCGTTTGCAAAGCTAAAATACCTATAATACTTTTTCCATGAATTTAAATAAAGTAAAGGGCTCCTTCTTTGCGCTATATAAAATATTTTCACCCGTGTGTAAAATCGATGGGTCTAATTTTCCCATATGTTAATACAAAGACAGTATTGTTCATATAATGTTAAACAATTAACATTGTATTGATAAGACAATATCTCCTTTCAGATCATTTAGTATTTAGTCGTAGAAAGGATTAATAATTTTTTAAACGTCTAGCAGATAAAAGCAATTTGATCAGGTTCAGGCCATTTTTTTGTCCGAACAGGTGTTGTATTCAAGCGGTCCTAACATACAGTATAGCCTGGTGACCTATACATTTTGGCCATTTTATGTTCACAATACAGTTATCTATACAGAAGGAAAACAGGAAAAAACTATGAAACTGTTTTTTTTTCAAAGTTAAAAAAAAAAATTCTTTACTATTAGTATTTTTCATTGAAAAAGTTCACAAAAATGAATATGAAACAAGATTTCTTTTTCATCTGTACCCATCATTGTAATATGACTATGATATGAAATAAGTATATAATAAAATCTGTAAAAAGAATAAACCCTATTGTGCTGTCTTGATTCATGTTTTTGTTGGTATTTATAAAAAAAGCAGAAAATTATGAAAATGTTAAAAAGAATGCTAGGAATTTTTAGCAACAGTGGGTATGTTCAAAACAATTTTTCACAAAAACTAGCCCGATGACCCATTGTTTTTATATGTTCATTGTTTTCAGCACAAATTTTCTTATCATATATGTGAATTTTAAAAAAAAAATCTATGAAGGAAAAAATCTACATGAATTATCTTTAAATATTCATTTATACAATTTCCATTTAGGCAATCAATTAGTTATGATAATCAATTATATTATAATGACATAGTTATAATTTAGCTGATATAAACAAAGAGATTTTTTAAAGTCATTACGTTATGTTATACTAAAGTTATATCCAGAAAGCGAAGATGCCAAAACACTTTAAATATAAAAGGGACATAATTCTGTCAAAAATAATACAATAACAGTTATGGGGATGATGATTATAAATAAATAATTTTAATTTCAAGTCATTATCTTTTAAAATACCAAAGATATGTCTATAAACGAAGCTTTTGAAAAAAAATAACATGAAAAAAAAATCCAAGTATAACACCTGGGCGACATTGACCTTGGGTATAATGGGCCCAGCCCCTGCACATATTTTGTTTTTATTCTGGACAATGTTTATGTGAAGTTACAGTAAGATATAAGCAATAGTAACAAAGATATGACAGAAAAAGAAAGGTTGCCGAAAAACTTTAACCTTAAAAATAACCGAAGTATAACACCTTTGTGACCTTGACCTTGAGTGTAATGGGCCCAGCCTCTGCACATACTTTGTTTGTATGCTGGACAATGTTTATGTGAAGTTACAGTAAGATATAAGCAATAGTAACAAAGATATGCCGGAGTAAGTAGAAAAGTGGAGTTAAAATCAGTAATAAATTGGAAAATGGCTCACAAAATTAGAATACGATTAAAATGAAATTTATGTTGTTGTAAACATTTTTTGTCAATAAATTATTTTTTCCTTAAATGCAAACAATTCTTATGAAATTTTGCTGCACAAATCTGCGCGTGGAAAGGGAGGCAGGGGAAATTTAAGACAATACAGCGGAAACGAAGTTGGAGACCCTGTATTTTTTCACTCATTCTACAGTAAAATAAATTTATATGATAATTTTAGTTTTTTGAAAAAATCTATGGAACAGTTTTTACACACTACTTAGTTATTCCGCTCGTAAACAGTACCTTCGTATAAAGATTGTGGCATGATTTTCGCATAAAGTAAGCATTCATTCGGCGATTAGTCGGATAACATACTTGAAAATTTCACCATCGTGTAGGTATCAACGTGCCTGTTGTACTAAATGAAAATAAAACTTTTTAAATTAAATGGACACCCCGTAAAATCGGCAACGTCACAACTATTTGGGACTAGGCTAAAATGTGATTATTCGACGCCATTAGCGTACAAAGTGTGCATTTGACCTTTTTAGTAATAATTGTACACCGGGTGAAGATCAGCATTTGCTATTATTTAAACATGTTATCAAGCATGCAACTTGTTTTTAAAATTTCCGTTCATTACACCTTCTTGACATAAAATGACAAAACAGTACTTCTTCCATATACCACCCGAACCTTAAAAATGTACAAAGAGTTTCTCTTATTCCGGTGGATTTAGATTTGACACTTCATTACAAACAACCTGTAGAATTTAAAATATTAAATTACCATGGTGCAATAAAAAATATATTCCGTAGTAAACGCATGAAGAAATATGACAAATTAATAGCAGAATGAATAATTTATGGCAATTTTGCTTACCCCACCAGAAAAAAAGTAGTTTTTTTGAAAATGTAGTAAAATGCCAGTATTTACATCCATTTGCTTTCAAATCACTTGAAATGTTTTAGTCCGTGTGTGTGTGTGTTTTTTTCTAGCAAAAATCAAACACTGTATCATTTGACAACGAGAATATGAGAAACCCTGAGAATACGAGAAAAGGGGATACCAATATTAATGCTCCCACATCCCTAAATAAATGAACACGTCACATTCTACCTGCCAAAAAGTATAAATCATCTGTTATGATATTTTCACATGAACTACCTATATATAAGCGGAAGATACATGTACTACCGTATATCCAAATGTAAACGCCCCCAACCCAAACTCCTGCGTATTCTTTATCTTATAATTTATATGCATGCAGTACTTTATATACTATTAAACACCCCTCTCCTTATAATCGCATCCTCCTCTTAATCAACTGAAAACTGGTTCTGTCATATCAATGTATAGCTATTTTTGGACGGTTGTCGAAGACAAACCGGCCAGTACAAACACCCTTCCTCCGCCCCAACCCCCACCCCACCCCCTCCACCTACAAAAATATACATATACGAAAAATCCCTTATTCGATTATCTAATAACTTAGTAAAACTCCGTTGGACTATAATAGTTCCCTACATGTATCGCCTGGAAGAAATGCAACCAACAATATGATGATAAAAATGTTTGAAAAATTATAATCAAGAGTGACATACGAGTAGAGCTATCAACATATTGTAACAAAACAGATATAGATGTATTACAAGTTGTCTTTTTATCTATAGATTTTGGTGTTAGTGTAGGGATAATAAACGTTTTTATTGTGTATTAACATCTGCAGAAGCCCGCGGGATTGTTTGTGACCGAGACCGAAGGTCGAGGTCACAAACATATCCCAATGGCTTCTGCAAATATTAATACACAAAACAAACGTATATTGTCACTATTCTTGTATAAAAAAATATTACACGACGACTGAATGCATTGTTTTCATATGTGATGACTTTACGATTCCGGTACATTTTTAGTTACCATTCGGTTGTTCTTGGAAACGGTAAACATGTTTCAAATATCCGTAACCGGGGCACACATATCAACAACACTTTGAAGGTTTTTGTGCATCTTATTTTTTTTTGCTAGTTAATACAAACGTTACATTACCCATAATTGTGCATATAACTTAAAAATTTGATTAACAGGAACACAAATTTAAGAATAATAACTTTACATTCGAATTATTTTGAGTACGTACACATTTATAGTACGGATGAGTACGAAAGTACTGACAAGCTTTCAAACGTTATATCCGAATTCTTCGCGGAATTAGATAAAAACAATCCGACTGATACTTACAAAAATCATTAAAATGATTCCTAAAAACAAACAATTGCGCAAGTTACACGCAGTTCTTATACATTCACGCTTATCAACAAAAAACGAAAGAGTGGAGCGAGTACGTACATTTTTAGGTGTAGTGCGTTTGGTTTTTGGTAACTGATACAGCAGAACATACTATGGATTAGATTGCATCTTTTATGCTACAAGAAAAGAATATAATGGAAGAATCAAGACGCAGATACCACATGTCAATCTGCGCAGAAATACATATACATCCAAGACAAAGCATTTCAAAAATAAAAATCATGTATTAACAGCACGTGAATTGCCTTGTTTGAACACGATTTTTCTCCCGTTAATACATGGGCGGGTCAATTAAAAAAAGTAGTATTTCTGCAAGAATAATATGCATTGCCTGATCGTAAAACATCGGGCATTTCCGTATTCTCAGAGAAGGCGGAATCGTTTCAACGCTTGATTTTAAAATGCTATATCTGTATAAATATCCAAAAGCCAATAGCTCAATATTGCTCCAAATCAAAAAATATCGCACCAAAACTGACCACATGACGGATCTCGTGACTCCCTTGTTCGCTTCATTGCCGAGGACGACGGCATATCTGGCCGGTTGTCGAACACATACCGGCCAGTGTAAACACTTCTCCCCTACCCCTCTTCAATAAATATAATATACGTGAAAAATCCTTATTCGATTTTTTTAACACTCCTGTGATTTCGAAACTCCGTTGGAATGAAATAGTATTTTGTTTGTTTAATAGAAGTCAATTTACGGATGGTTATAGCGGCCCGCTTATTCTTTTGAACTGTGAATAACAATGTAAATAAGTGTTTGATAATAAAAAAAATATTGCCCGATATATTTACGCAACGAACTTGAAAAATAAATGTATTTTATACTTCTTTGATTTATATAAATTTGATAAAAGTATTTAAATATGTGATGGTACATGAATCATGCAATACAAATAAAATCTCGCACAGTGTATACAACTTGAGATTAGCTGACAATGCCAGACATATAGATATTTCGTTTTCATGGAAATTAAGTACATATTGTCACTGAAGTAGATGATCACTTACTTTTTAACGACTCTCTTGGAAAGAACGTACATTTGACTTATAACGATAAAGACGGAAGTTGACAATTTCTTCCTCGGCAGGACTTACAAAATTTGTTCGAGTTTTCGGTAAATCGAGCTATCAAACTATGTACAATGTAGATTAAATAGGGTTTTGGCCGAGACCTGACAATAAGTTTGAGCGAAGTGTGGTGTTCGAATAATAGAAGTTCGAGTGAACGAAGTTCGGCTGAAATTTCAATAGCAATCAATTCAAGCAATGTTATTTGTTTAGTGATGACATAAACCATTGATAAACCTTTTTTTTCATATGCGTAATTCAGTGTCGAATCATGGTTGAGACAGACAGTTATAGAATTCGAAGCGCATCGATAACTTTCTTATTTCTGAGAGAAATATTTATGTATGAGCATTCATTTTCTTAGTTTGATCATCTCCAGTCTGATAATAAAGATTTGATTCAAAATTTGTTAAGAAATTGAAATGTTTGGTGCTGACAGTTAAATCACAAAAATTGAAACATCGTAGCGGAAATGGGTTTATTTAAGATTATAAGGATTACAAGTTTTTCTGGTGTTCCATTATTTGTAAACCCTACTGAATAACACACATAAATTTAAACTCCTCCCTTCTATTAAAACAATGTGTATAACCAGATAAGGTAAACTATAAATGTGTGCTATGAATTGTAATTTCATGGATGTAGTTCAAGTCCATGTATAAATGGCATATGTGTTGATAGCATTGATGGATACACTTGCACTTGCGACCTTGGGTACGAAGGAATGTTATGCAACATAAGTATGGTGTTTACTTAACATATTTATACTTCAAATAACATTTTGAAAAAAAAACTCTTTCAAATCCTTAGGCAGATCCTCTCGAAATTAGCTTTGGTTCAAAGCATGCAGAAATTAATGTTTTTACCAGTCTTAACTGTAAAGATAAATTCAAAAAGTTATCACAAACATATATGCTTCTTACTTCAAAATATTTCATTGTTTTTTTTTTTTTAAAATTCATTTGTCAAACAATACTTTGTTACTAGGTACGTTCTGAATTTGGTACTTAACTAGAGCAAACTTCAGTTAATAGTTTAGATAGTTTTTCAGAGCAAGAAATTCATCCCATGGAGTCACCCACTTTATAACATATTTTACATATATCTACCTTGGTGTAACAGCTTGTAAGACATTTGGCTGTGATGATTCTGTTGTGAAAATAAGAATTTTATTATTTTAACGGACCGCAGACATTCCTGGATATTATATTTTATCATTTAATAAACTTCCTCTGACAATCTATATATCACAGTAGTTTTGTGACAAATCTGATCCGGAACGTGAACACTCCTGTTTTTAATTTCAAACTCTCTGCAGTTTGATGTCGATAGAATTTCATAGTTTTTGTTTTCGCGTCGAAATCACACAGTTCACTGATGAATTACATATAAAAGGTTTTGTTTTCGCTTCGAATTCTCTTCTTCACAATGATGCATGAATATCAGTTTTGTTTTTCGCTTCGAAAACTTTGCGCAGTTCGATAATGAGTTGAATATCACAATGAAATTTTTGTTTACGCTTCGATAGTTCGCAGTTCGATAACGATAAAGTATCACAATTTCGATACTGAACGTGAAAATATTGGTACTGTAGATCGAAGACGAGTTAAATATTTTAATCTTGATTAGAACGTGAAGCTCAAAATACTTAGTAGTTTGAGTGATATCAAGTAAATTCAGGAAGACAATCATCATATCAATCATGTACACAAATTATTAACTGTGCACACCTTTTCTAGCAAAAGTTACAGGCTTCCGAACTAGATCGGGTAAAGACAAAATGCTACATTGTTTTTAAAAGTTGCCTTATATGATAGAAAAGCTCTGAAAACGACTAAAATATGAAATCCGTCTGTAATTGAATTTTCCATTTTTGATTCATATGGAATTGAAGCGGTAACTAATCATAATTTCTCGGGATATAAAGTATATTACCGCGTGATCTACATGAAAATGTGTTTCATCTTAAGCTGAATTATTTTTGGCATACGCTGTAGATCTAAATTAATAAGATTCTAATTTAAAGCGCTGACTTTTTTCCAGTAACAGTTTCCATGGTTTTGGTGCAGAGCTTATATATAAGTCATTTTAGCTTCTGATATTGTCTTGAAGATAATGTTTATCTCAAAAAGAAAATGTTTAAACATTATTTTCGTACCACTGAGGATTTATTTGCTCGAAATGTTTTCATTTCAAAATGTATGTGACATGATTTTTATAATCTTTGTATTTTATGTTTAAGTTTGAGAGACAAGTATTTTGTTGTCTATAGCATAAAATAGATATCAATATTGTAGTTATTATAAATGAAATTATCATCGAATCATCAAAATGAAGGGCCGGATGTATGTGACGTCATTACGATTCGATTAGATCCAAAAGGTCGATTGAAATCGATTGTAAATAACACATGTTTATTCATTCCTTTATTAAGTAAAGACTTGTATATGATTCTGATATAAGTAAGCGACTCAATTTGTTTCATTTCTATGATATGTTGATACCAGGTTACTTAATGCAGCTAATAATTCTCTACAAGTCTTTAGTAGTTCTTAAATCCCACCAGGACTGAGCTATTTTGATTTCCGTCTTCTGGCCTGTTCCGTCGGGCCTTAAGGGTGTTTCCATTGTTGCTCTGTCTTCTGCAAAGGCATTGAGTACATGCGTTTTAGGTTCTTAAGGATTGCATTTTTATATTATATCTACAAGGGCATCTTTGTGTTTTACCTTACATACCTTCTGTTGCCTTTACGTATGTTAGGGTTTCACCTAGCGGGGATTACTTTTATTTACACTGTCTTGTGACTTTGGAACATGGTGGGGGTAAGAGTGAGGTTAGGTGCACCATAAACCGGTTTAAGCTCCCCAGTGGTGGTTTTGCTACTGACCGTTCCAAGGCGGTGCCCCACTGTGTTCCTGTATTTGTTTGTTTTGTCCTTTGTGTTCATGTTTGTGTATGGTGTGCAAGAGTTGTTCGTGTATGTCTTTGGGGAGGCTGCGTTTTTTGAACGTGGCTTTCCCTCATGGATATTCTTCCTTGTTTTTTTCGCTTTAGCCACTGTATACATGCGGATTTCTTTTGCCACATTTTATCCATCTGCCTATCATAAGACAAGAGCACTCGTTTTCTGGTAACGGGTAGCTCAAGAGACTTGTTGGTGGTCTCATTTTATAGCTATGTACTGGAAAATATCATTTCGGCCTGATAGTCTTTCAACAGCGTGTGGGCTGCTTGTGCTACTCAGAGGCTCAAATCAGGACATTATGATCTTGTTTAAGTGTAAATGTAAATACAAGTAAAATGGGGACAAATATTTCAGTATATATTTTCCTTCTGGCATAATCTGGATGAAAACGGATACTTTTATTAATTAATCGTTTTTGTTGTATAATCGAGGCTTTGATAACCCTACCTGTAGTAAATTGTAGGGGGTGGAGCAAAACACATGTTGAATGTTCGAATTTCCTCATGTGCATGAATCAACAATGATGTCGAAACAATGTCAAACTACAAAGAACAAAATCTACCATTATCCTCACATACGAGGATTTATCTACCTGTGACAAGTTATATCATCCTCGGGTTAGGCCCTCGGGCAAAATCATTTTTCCCCGTCGATTAATCCTCATACCGATCTCACTAGAAGGCTTATATATCATTACAACGACACTAATTAAGAGATGAAAATTAAGTATTACTTAATTTGTTAAATACAGGCAAAAATCCATTTTGGGCAAAGGGAGACATTAATTGTTGAAATAATAAATTATGGTAATCAATTCAAGCTTGGTAAATATGTATTTAACTTCAACCGGATGTAGTGACACTTGGTAACTTGGTAAATACTTGAATTTATGAATTTGTGGTCTAATTAATAATAAAATGCATTAACGTTAATGAAGTTTTGCTCAGACTTTGGAGTCGCCTTTGCAAATATTCCACAGACCTAATCTATCACGTACATTATAAACATACGCCGTTTTGATGGTGCTTTCTCACTCTCGCATTTTTCTAGGTCAGTGGGACCTTGTGTGAAAAGGAGTATACCGTTTTAAAAACTTGATGTGAGGGTACCAAGGACAAAGTTGTTTCTGGTAGCTGTACAATCAGTTATGAAAAAAAAGTCATATCTGATAAATTAATCTATGGACATAAGCGGCTGTACTATATCACACCAATTGACTACGATCGTGGGAAACCGATGATTGTTGAGCGCGATCATTTTGCTGCAGGAATTATTGCTTGGGCGAGACAAAAAATATTTAAATTGTCAACTGTTTTTTAAATGAACCAAATCGAGCTCTAAATTCTGTATAGAAAAGTGTTTTGATGAAGTTTAAACGTTATTGGACTATGTGTGGGCAAAAGTGTACCAGTGTAAAAGTGTTTCCAGAAGATTTTGCTACGTACATTTTTATTTGATCTTTCATCGATACGCCACATCTAGTCTTACATCTAAACAGAGAATGGGCTATCTTAAAACTTAAAATAAACAGAGGAATGTATTCCCAAATCTTCTTGTATGAACATATCCTGCATTGGGAATGCTGAACTATAAAGACCCTAAACGGCGTTAACTAATCTTAAGGACACTCGAAAGAAACTTGACCAATAAACTATTAAATACATTTTTGTCGTCTTGGTATTAGCATTGCAGAATTGTTGTACACTGTACCTGATCCTAAATTTAACTTAATTTTACATGTATGTTTGTAACGTGTTCAAAGTTAAACACCTTTTGAACAACTGGGATGGTTAAAATTAAATTGAATTCATCTAGAAGAAATTGGAAATAGTAATACTTTTTTACCCAGTTTGCTTTCTGAATTTTGGCATACAACATGTCCGACTGCTTCTGCTTAAGCCGGTGCTTAGGGGCGTGGGCAGTGTTGCATTTCCATTACTGCTCATGAACAGACTCAATCAAACCGAGTCTGTAATTTTCACTGTTTGCCTTGTTCTCGGTGCTTCCGAGGGATCTACTTTCCAGATTTTATTCTCAAAAAAGTTTATGCAAAACCATTCAGTCAAAACAGTGTAAAAGTCTATGCAAAGTTGAATCATATCTTTTTGTTTCTTTGTGTTTAAGTGAATAAGAAACACATGTTAAAGTGGTTTTGATGCTTTTAATGATGACAAAGAATGAAAAAAAATGTTTTCACTAGGCAATCCAGCACTTTCATGTTTTCACAAAATGTAATCATTCGTGGTAATCTATTTTGCTTGTCAAACAGCCTTTGATTCAGTGTAATTTGACACTTTCTTAGTCCTTACTGCCATTTGAATCTGTGCTTGCTTCATGTCTTGTCATATTACCAATATCGTTACATTTATTATATAAGTTATCTTTGCAATAAGGTACTTTTTCTGTTAAATAAGCGGCTGTGTTTACAAATATGCGTTTCACATGCATGTATTAAAGATATCAAATGGCTATTTCTCACTAAAATGTTTTATATTTAGATATAGATATTTACTTCTAATGTATAGATTATCATCTATTGTATTTAACTTTACTTAATATATAAATTAAGTTTGCATATAGAGCAACATTCATAATTAAATGTCATTCAATAACAGTTTATAGTTAAAAACAGGCAGTTTTTATGGCAGTACTCTATCATGCTGTGTTTATACTATTTTAAACCCATGTGTAGTACTATTAATACACAAAACTTGTTAATTTTATGTTTACGTAAACTATATAAAGTAATTGTTCATGTTTTTAGATATGAAATTTGGATCTATACAGCTTTAAACAACTATGACTGGGAAACCGCTTTATGTGAGGGCTGATATAGGACATTTCCTAATTTCCAGTCGGTGTGTGCGCGGTTTATGCAGCACATTCTGTTTAGTCGTTCTGGCGTGCGGGCCAACGCGCTATAACGAAACTTAGAACGTTTTGTGTGTCGTTTTAGTGCTAGTAATAACGCGACAAAACGAATTTAACAACTGGACATAACGATACATAGAACGCAAAAGAACGAAACATTTAGTTCGTGCTGATGCCCGCGCCATCAACGAGGTTTCGTGTTGGCGCGTTGACGAGAACACTGAGACGAATTGAAATGTTTCATTGTTTCGCGTTGGCGTGTGTGGTATAAAAAGAATTTCATTTTTTCTCGTGTTGAAACATTATATTTGATCTTGGCGCTCGCGCGAACACGCCAAAATGAAATCTGTGTTAATGGCGCGCATGCCATCGCGAAATAAAATGTTATGCTCTATCGCGTTCATGTTTTGTTATGTGGCGTTGACACGCATGCAAAAACTATACACAGAACTTTCAAAGTTTCGTTATGGTGCGTTGGCGCGGGCGCACCAGAAACGTGCCATAAAAGCCGCGCACACGCCAACGTGACAGAAAGAAATGTCCTAAATCAGTCACCATAGCTTTAAGACAGCAAGTTTCATGAATAAAAGGGACCGACATCTCTTTCCAGTGACGAGGTGCTAAAATCCTCTCTCTGAATTATGTACATGCAGACTAAACCCTTCAAAAACGTATGAATATAAGACAAAATATTTCCTGCGATTTAAAAACAGTGGTCAAAGTCCCTGCAGCAGAAAGACACGTTTTACATTAAATATTGAACATAGATATCACATGTCTTGAATACGTTCAAGTTACAATATCTAACACAAAGGTCTTTCAGTATTATATAAATATAGTGTACATTTGTACAACACAAAGAAAAAAACCGGAACGCACAGGACTCGAGTAAAATAAAAATGTGCATCAAATACTAACGTCCACGCATGGTGAAATGAAACAATTATCTGATTAAATTGATCTTTTATTTGTCTCCATTAACTGCCACTGCACCAAGGATCAAAGTGCAGAGAAATGTGAATAGTAGGGAGAACCAAAAGAAAACAATATCAATAGCATCAACAGCTTCTGTCCATGTGATGTTGTCCTCCAGGTCAAGACGTTTACGAGCCTTCGGCGTCGAAACTTTTGCTGGAGTCACCGACTTTTTGCAAGTCTTACATGTGATAAAATGTGATATTTTGATAAATGTCATGTATCCTTTAGTAACAGGCTTTGTATTAGCATTCCGTGTTGCTATCCTCACCTCAGCTATGCTCAATATGACAATGAATGTGCTCAAACTGTTCATTAGCATCAGATAAACAGAGAGTAGTGACGTCTTCTGTGAGTTTTTTGGTAGTTCGTTCGCAACTATGGTTAAAAACACAGCTAATGAAAGGAACACTGTAACTGCGTAACTAGCTCTTTCTCCAGATGACACCGGCAGGAGAAACGTAAAACTGTTCAGAATGGAAAGAAACACTACAGGTAATATAGCATTTATTATATAAAAGTTTGGTCTTCGCTTCAACTTCAAAGCAAAGAAGACCGCTGCCTCATCTGTGTTAGTTTCTCTAGTAGATGTTCCGACAAGCGCCCATGCGGAATTTTCTACATATTCTTCAAGTTGTACACCTTTGTTGCCTTTGTTTAGCTCTACCTGATCAGAGCTATAACTCCAGGCCGTGAACTTTAGCTCACATGTTTGTGTGTCAAATGGAAAATAGGTGATGTCAATAGAGCATGTCGATTCTAATACCTGCGAATTCAAATTAATAAATTTATGTATTAGAAATATGCCAGTATATTGTAGAAAACAAGGCTAGGCAATATCAAATTGTACGAACGCTTAACTACCGTTCATTTTTCCAAACCAGGCGGGAAATAAACAGTGTTGAAAAACAAAACTTAAATTTTGTTTTTACAACACCTTTCTTCTGAAACGAAGGTTTTAATATCGAGACATAAAATACAAAACCTTAGCTGTCGTATGGGAGTTTGTCGTTCTGACATGTTTGTGTAATGCGCCAATATGCAAGAACGAACTGGCAGATATCAGCCAATATAATACTGCGCCCTGAGAATCGCCTTTTTAAAATTTGTTTGCGAAAGATTGTTAGGTAGAATTTATTAAAATACAAGAATACATATTTTAATCTGTCTTGCCCAATAACGGAACCTCGATAATTTATTTTGGTATATGAAAAAACCTTAAATGCTTGAATGGGTATTTCTGTTTCTTAACTTTATGAGAAATGTTTAACAGTACAAAACCTATCCTCAAACGACTCGCGCAGGATCACACTTGACCTCTCGTGTGTTCCAGGCCTGGCAAACTCCACTCCGCCCAAGTACAACATTGCAGATCAAGGCATTGTTGTAATAGCCCTGTTGTATAATAAAGCCAAAAATGTTATTCTTCCTTGTTTTCTTTCCAAGAGTAGGTAGATAGGCTTTATCTCTTTTCTACCAGATGAATGCCTCTTTTTACCTTATAATATTTATATAGTAGTAATTGCTGTCACATTTTTACTGCATAATTTTCTGTACTGATAATTTTCTTGCTTGAATAAAGGACGATGCGTGGTCTGATATACTGGACTTCTGAAAAAAAGTGTTTCTGGACAGCGTGCATGAATTTGGCAATATTAAATAAAGACAGTACTTCTGTTTGCTATAAACCAGACAAGCTTTAATCCAGGAACTGTATTCATCAACTGTTTTTAGTATATCAGATATTTGTTATGGCTAATATACATTTAGCCATAACTTAAAATCTAAATGTATTTTCTTGCTGTAAGCTTTTATTGAAACGTAGCAATTTTGTGAGGAAACAATGTCAAACTATTTGCGCCTAAAAGTTTCAAATACTCTCTCTTTTAAACGTACAATAATTCTGCGTTTTGTTTTTTAGTTGAACGAATATATTGTGTAAAGATAATTTAATCGTATATTTGCATTCGTCTTCTTTCTATGACAACGTGCATTGACTTATCGAATATGTGTCTCCGAAATACTCTACAGTTTCGGATAAGATTTTTGCCGATTTTGTTTTACGGTTTAGCAGTATATCACAAAACAACAGATTTGTTTTAGTAAATGAACAGCATCTTGACACACAACTTATCTGTCCAATACATGTTTTACTGTTTTGTCCCACAGAGTTGGATACTTAAAATATTTTTAATGAATTGTTCCCCTTTAAATAAGAATGCCATTTGTAATGAAATAAATGTAAACAATTGTCAAAAACGATGTTTTACCTAGTTATGTAAAGTTTAAACACTCGCACGATGTTGCAAATGCATCAAAACATAGACACGTAACAGCTTTTAAAAAATGGTGAGTTTTTAAAGCCGCTGAACTGTCCGGAAGTGTGGCCCCTTCATGCAGTCCCTTTCCGGAATTCAATATATATATCAGTAAATTGACAATGATTTTGTAGAATAATATAAATGTTTTATACGCTGTTAAATTTTCATGTAAAACAATGCTTCTCTTTCTATGATTTGATGACGTTCGAACTTTTTTCTCCGAAACATGGACCTATTCCTTAAATTGTGTAGAATCAATTCTTGATACACCGGTAACTAAATAACCAAGGATGATAATGACAATTTAAAAAGTATAAAATTGATGTATGCATTATAAAATTTTGTTTGATATGTATATGTAAGCGATTCCGATTTCCCCCTAAAAATAAAGAAATGTTTGCAAATAAATGTCATGTATTCATTAGATTATTTACAACACTATCCATTAGATTGTTTGCAACACTATCCATTTGATTATTTGCAACACCATCCATTGGATTGTTTGCAACACTATCCATTATTGATTTCTCGAGTTTACTTTTGCCTCCAGGCATGTTCAAAACATCTAATTATCGACATGTAATGTTATAGGCGATAAGATTTATACATGACAATGGGTATATTGAAATTGTCTAGCCGGGTGCTATATGCATGGAACTGAAAAGGAAAGATTGTTTTCATTGTAGTTATAACAATATCTTTGTAATACAGTTCCGCTCAAGCCAGATTTAGGGGGCGTGAGGTGTCTTGTACTTTCCATTACCTCTCATGAACAGACACAATCAAACCGAGTTTGCTATTTTTTTGCTTGGTTACATTCTGTGCTTCCAAAGGATCTTCTTATAGATTTTATTGGGAAGACCAAAACAAAAAGTTTAGGGTTTGTGAATTTATTTAGGGTAGGTCGGTCAACCGGAAACAGACATATATGTTTTTATCTTAAGGTTTAGAAAATGACGTCGTTTCAAGTAAAGAATACGTTGGTCGAACTAAATATGTTTATAACTGTAAGAAAAAGGAGAAAGTTGGATGTTTCAGCAGAAAAGGCTAGCGTTTGATTAAAAGAACCTTACATGCGAGTCTCTCCTTAAACCCCCATCACACCAAGCTCGTTTTCAGTACGTTCTAAAAAATGTAGCCGAACGGGCTCAAACTGGGTGGCAACGGAACAGACGTAGTAGCGACGTTCTACAGTCTGTCTAAGAACTTTATGGACTGGCTCGAACGGGGTTGAACGGGAATGGTGCTCCAGAACTTTGAGCCTACTCAAAAATTTCTGGCGATCATTCCGTCCTGCAGTTAGACGGACTGACAACGTACTTAAAACGAGATGGACGTACTAAGAACTGAACCGCCGTACTTCGATCGTACTAGAGACGTGGTATGACGTTATGCGATCGGGGGTCAATTTAAGTACGTGTGCACACCGACAGGATCCATTTGTAGCTCGTTTAACCCGTTCACAGAAAGACTTAACTCGACCACATTACATCCTTAGTGCGTCGTTATTCCGTCTGAATACTATAAAAATAAAATACTAAGTTTGCAATACGTTTCAAAACAGTTCTAAGAGTTTACAATAATTCTCAGTACGCTCCGCACGTTTTTAATACGTTTAGTACGTTTATTCACAGTTCTTAGTACGTCCATCCCGTCTGCAGTACAATTACACAAGTTAGGGTATAAATACATGCCGTTGTCGTACAGGTTCAAGATTTGGGCACAAGGTTTAGCCAAGTTTATGCCTTTTGGTATCTGACTCTGTCCTCCTTCATCCTCGGACTTATAGACAGAGTCGTCGTCAGGTGCAGGGAATATATTACAACACTCATCCTCTCGACTTTCACGTTCAGGGCTGACTCAGGAGACTATCGGCATTGGTCTTTTACTGCTTTAACACTTTACATCCTGTATCTGTTTGGCTTCACTTATCTTTGGAGTCATATTGATACTTGCCTATTGATGTAGATTTTTTGTGTCTTGAGAGGTTGAAAAGACAAACGATAATGAGAACTAGGCGAAACGTGATGGCTTTTAATAGCCATCGGGCCAGAACGTGATTGCAATTTACGTTCTGAACGTACTAGGGAGAGATGAGGACGTAACCAGAACGAGTTAAACTGCCTGTGAACGAGTTGGTCGAGTTAACAACTAGTTAGAACGTATTTCGACGTTCTCGGAACGAAGTAGGACTAGTTACAAACTTCTTTAATCTGACTACAGACGGACTTGGACTGCCTACAAACGGTGTTCACATGAGGTGAACGGGCATTTTTTCCGAACTGAACTTACTATAAACGTACTTCAGACGGGATAAAGACGCAATGGTCGTATCGAGAACTGTTTAAGAACTAACTATGATCGCGTTATGGATATTTTCCGGCCAAATTTCAAACGTTCTAGGCAGATCGCAGCCCGTTTTACAATATTTTAGGACTGGTTGGGACGTTTTGAGAACTAGTTTGGTGTGATGGGGGCTTTACTGAATTTATTAAATACTGTACGTTGAATTAAAATAATACTCGATAAGAGTTTCATATTTCATTCTTTTATTGAATTCGTTTGATAAAATTCAAAATGAAAAGGCACTCATATATGATACCGTTTGTATATATTGCTTTAGTAGACATTTGCCTGCGTCGAGATTTGATTAGAGTGTGCACTTTTGCATTGTTTCTGAACTATAGTCAAGCATGTTGTATATTTATTATAAAGATTTTGAACTTACGAGTATGTCATATATTCATTTGTATTTACCTGATACGGATTCCATCTGACATCTCCAGCACTTGATACATATGCGTTTAAATACGTGGCACCTAGACCGGTAAAAGATTTAAATGTGTTTCTCAATGAAATATCTGGCTTCCATATATCGTCTTGAGGCTGAAAGAAAAATTTAAAAGTGATATTCAAACTAAACGAACAGACATTATTTAAGAAATAATAAATCTGTTCCTATATTTTATCAGTTAATAATATATGGGTAGGAGTTAGGATGTGTAATAATTAAATCACGAGTGCGTAGCGAGTGATTTAATCATTCGCATCCGAACGACTGCCCATATTTTATTAACTGATGAAATAATTGGAACATGTTTATTATTTGGATTCTTCTAACAACGCAAATTATTCGCATTTTACAGTACTACATTTCCTGCGTAATACGTCATTCGGGTCATACACTGTTACAATTTACCCCCATGGTTAAAAGGTGTTGCATAGCCGATAGCCAACGGAACGTTTAGATATTTGTTTCTTTTTTATCAGAATTTTGAGAAGAATGTATAACCAGTTGTCTAACAGCTCGCAAACTATTTATGAACAGAATCATCATTTTTTGTTATTTCATCCAGTGTTTGTATGACGTCACATCATTATGGCGTCATACATTAAGTCATACTCTTATGACGTTACTGCTGAATCATAACTGAGTTAATTCGCTCCTAGAGATCAAAACGTGTTTTACAGCCCTGCACATAAGTTAGTACGGCTTTTTGTCATAATTTTGTTTTTGTAATGTTGTTTTAAACCGTTTGGACCTGGAATAATTCGTATGTAATGGAGCAGAAGTAGAATATTTTATGTTACAACCGTAGGGGGTTAAATGTATCAGCTAATCATATTTTATCGAAAATTCATATATAGCTTGTTTGCTATATCTTTATATAGCAATTAATGTGAGTCGTGTTGGAATTAAACTTCTCAGATATCAATATAATGCTAGTACCGAGGACGAATATATAATAGTTTACAGTCATGCCGTCATACTGCGACTGAAAGCTTTTGATGATAGGGGAAGACCCCAGGTGCCTCTCCGAGCATTGAGACACGGGCTGGCACTGTGGCTAAACGTAAGTCAGCTTGGTGGCTTTGGAACATGATTGAAATTCTGTAGTACGTTTGGGTTTTCAGACCCATGACGGTGGCGGGCAAGTGATTCGAAAATGGGATTCCATGCTCATGCGTCTTTGTAAAAATATTTAAGATGATATCTGTGATGCAAGGAAATCAAATTGAGGTCTCAAAGATGGCAGCAAAGACGATCGCCAAATGTTGCAATCTATTTACAGTCAGTACATGATAATGCGTTTCACTATACATTGCATGTAACTGGTAGACATCAATTGTCCATCATGTAAACATAGATATGAACGTTACTTACAATGAAAAGTTCACTAATGTTGTTATGGTCAGAGGAATTCCATGTTAAATACTCATCTGTCCAGCTACATTCAAGAAATCCAGAGATCTTTAAACTTTCATCTTGTTCGTCGAACGCAATGACCGCTATGAAAATAAACATTTCAAACAAACATAATCATACACGATCAAACGTTCACTTACCTGATAATTTGTGTTTTGCTCTAAATCATATATAATTAAGTATGTAACACACTTCCAAAGCAGTTACTTTTATATTTGTTTAAATACACCAGACCAGAAAGCAAATACCAACAATGCTGACACCGGTAACCACGCTATACCACAACTCATCGTAAACCTAACTAAATGAAATACTAAAGTCCTCGTGACTTCAGTGACGTTTACACAAATGTAAAATGTAACAGGGCTTGTTTCTGTATTTATGTCCATTTGAACTATATCCGCAAAGCATAATCTGGCTGCTAAAGGCAGGTGGCTGCATAAGAGAGGTTAAAATTAGAACAAAATGTCAATTTTGGAAGTTACTTGACTGGCTGCTCAATACAAGTGGCTGCTTAATAGAGGTGACCGCTCGGGCAGGTTCAACTGTATTGGAAAATTTCTGCTTTCTGTGTGAAACTGTGCTCTATATTAGGAATAGTGCATTTTTAAGATTCCTCTCCGAATATCATAGAAATAAAAAGGTAACTATTTCGACGTAGTCATGATACAGATAAAACAGATAAGTAGAATATATCAAAATTATTCTCTTATTCTCTGTTAAGGGGTTATAATGCTTTTGTTTGTTATGTGACTGCACGGACATAAAATATACTAAGTTCTTGTTAAATCTTATATGCGACAAATGTTTTCTCATACATTTTGTCACAATGATTGAATATTAATTAATTTAGTACAAAGTATTATTGAATCCATTGTTTTTATGACCTCCCTTTTAGGCTCCAACAGTATACGTTCATGCACATTATTCAAGTAGTGGTTTTCTTACCACATAGGTATGCATAATATAACATTTATTTGGATAGCTGCTTTTCTTGTTTTAATATTATGGAACTTTACACTAGAATGACTTTAGAATTGAACGGGTGTAAAGAAAGTTCTTTCCTATTAGAAAAGTAAATCAGTGTATGACTAAAGGAGCTGGACCCGTAATGACAATCAGCAATGTACACGCGATTATGTATTCTACGTATTGGGATTTCGGAACTGAAATTTTCTTTATATAACAACTGGAAAATGCCAAAATCACTTACGGAGAATACGCAGCCGAACGCAAAATGCTGAAAATCACTATGGACCCACCACCTAAATAAATGTAGCAAGTACATGGAAATGAAAACATGCAAAGTCTTTCCCTCATGTATAATCATGATATGTTGATATATAGCTGGTACAGTAACTTTGTTTATTTCAGGTTTTCCTTTTGGGGGAAATCGAGTTTATTTTGATATTTCATACATTAAATTCAGAACGGTAAACTTTGGAAAATAAACAAACGTTGCATCGTTAACTGATCATATCACTTTATGTCAGATCCTTAATAAATGTGATTAACAAATTTCAAATACTATGCTGCAAAACAAACCATCTAAAGTTTAGATATGTTGCAGCACATTTGTATTGTCAAGAATGCAAGTGGTCAAGTCCTAAGCAATTTGGTGAAAAGTTCCATTTCATTCAGTATTCATTTGATCACGTTCATGGAAAAAACACATATCATGATCATAGGTAATTATTCGGTGAAAAGTGCCATTTCATTCAACCAACATTCTTCTTACCGCGTACATGAATAAAAATCGTACCATAATCATGGGAAGTCCTTCGTTTAAGGTCATGGACCCGTTACGGAAATCGGTCATGAATTCTCCTGCTATTATAGAATATGGCCGAAAGATTCCGAAATCGCATCGGAGGATACGTAATCGCAGGGAAATAGCCGATTGTCATTTCTGGTCCACTGTCTTATAAGTTCCTTCATACAATGTTGCATGTACATTCATCTGATCACGTACATGTATAAATTCCCTACCATGATCACGGGTTGCTCCTTGGTGGTAAGGACTATTTTTTATTGTATTTTATCTCTCAGCAAAAATGTATATCTGTTTGTTTGCTTTAACGGAATCAACTTTCTATTCAAACTAATAAATATTGCTCGAAATTTATGGAGGATATATGAAAATATATAGGTAGATAAAACTAGATTGTAAAACTATCAACCGTTTAATTATATATGATACACACTGTTAAAATATATTATACATTACGATAAATAATATAAACTGAAAGTTTTAAAGTAATAACAAAACTTAACAAAGTATTTACTAGGAAACAATATTTAGTGCGTCTAAGTATTCAACCTAATTAAGATCCGGTCAGAAAAAAAAGCAAGGTTATAGGCCTTGAATATTTTGAAATGTCCTGTTGGAACTCCATGCTGTGTGTATCAAAGAAAGTATACATTTCAAAGACGTCCAGTTTTACAGATTTGAAGTTGTGCACCGGCAGATTTGAAACTGGATTCAATCAATAGGACGAAATCATTGGTTATTTTTGTTTTTGACAAAATGGCATCTTTGGTTACGAAGCATTTGCTATTAAAGAATTGGAATGGTCACCATATCTTAAGAGTAACAAAGGTTGTGCCACATGGTTTTTGTACTGAATGAAGTCTTTTACATAGAGCAGTTGAAACAGATATCATTTTTATAATGCAAAGTGGTATTATCTTGAAACGCGATAGTAATTAAGTAAAAATAACTTTATATTTGAAAAACAATACCATGCTTGATACTATTAGGTTATTTAACATTGTTCTGTACAATACGGTGATATATTTGGACGAGTACCCAGCTGAGAAAACCATATTGGACGAGCCGCTAGGCGAGTTCAATATGGTTTTCTCAGCTGGGTACGAGTCCAAATATATCTCGTATTGTACAGTACAATGTTAAATAACCTTTTTATTCTATATCTATTTTATCTTACTATAATAATAGTTTAAATTAAAAATGTTTCACTGAATATTGTATTCCTGCCTTTTCTAGTTTTTCCCAGCTTGGTATGAGTGCAAATATATATTATACAGAACAATGTTAGACCTTAAATAACCTTTTCATTCTATATTTATTTCACTTCATACGTAATATACGTAATTCACTGAATGTTGTTTTTTTCTGCGTATCATCATTAAAAAAGTATATGGTGCAACCTCTCTACAACAGCCATTTGGCGATTTGGGTGGTAATAATACTTGGCTGAGATATTATGCCCACAAACATTGTCAGCAAGTTTGGTGAAGATCGGATGAAAACTGTTCGACTTAAAAGAGCGGACAAGGCTAAATTCCCCGTTTTTCGAGTAATTCAAGGACTATAATCAAAGAGTGCCTGGTACAATTTGGCTGGTTATCGAAGCTGGCCGAGATGTAATGCCAACAAACATTCTCAGCAAGTTTGGTGAAGAGCCGACGAAAACTGAATTATAGAGCAGACATGTTTTGGATGCTGACCGCCGGCTGCCATTTATAATCTTCTCCATTTTGTTTCTTAACCGTTAAACAAAAAATACAGAGGTAGCTATTCAGATAGTCAGGGCTGATACCAATTTCTAGGTTTCGTCCGGAACGGCTTCTTTTAGCGACTTTTCAAATATTCCAACATCTGATGGTCCTTTTTACTGTATTTTTAAGTTTTTGATTATTAACGAACGTTTTAATATCTAAATCAGATAGCATTGTTATCTCTTGAATCGTTTTTGTGTGTTGTAAACAAAAAACAACAACCCAAATTAAATCCAGATTTCAAGATGCATAATCAAACTCTGTACACAGAGCGCCAACTTCATCCGATTTGCATTCGGAACATTTTCACGCGTTTCGGGCTTTATCGTATGTTTAACATGGGACTGTTGAACCGTCCAAATATAGAAAATACAGGATTTTTTGTACGCGCGTGCGTCCAAATACAGAAAATACGGGATTTTTGTACGCACGTGCATCCAAATACCGTAATATATTGTACGGTCACGTGTTGCAAATGAACGTTCGCGATTGGATAGATAAAATAGGTATAGAATAAATGAAAAATATACCCGCCTCCCAAGCAGTCAAAATTGAGAGAAAATAACTGAAAATTTCCGCTCGCTTTCTTCACCTTTTTAAAAAAATATTTTCCGAAGAACATTAAACAAATATTAAGTAGACTTTAAAAATATACTTACAGTTTAGGAAGAAGTCCACATTGATATCAACTGCTTGCGACTGGTCTGTCAGTGGTCGAACTTTTTTGTTGTAACCCTCAGTTGTAAACAGGTAAGTCAACAAGGAATTCACGTCTTTCCCACTTTGACAAAACACGTTCGTCGGAAAGAGCGCGGATAAAAGTACAAAACGTAGAAGCGCAGCGTTAGTGTCCATATTTGGTACGTTAATGTTACAATATTATTGCTCTAGCGTTTCTATTGCGCGCCAACGCACAATCCGAATATAGACGTGGGCTTTAACAAAGAATTTCCTAAAATACCCAAAAGTGTTAGCAGCATAAATAAGATAAATTATTTAAACGATAATTATAGTCGGCAAGGGAAAAAAAGATATGTCCCCGACTAAATGTTTGTATTCGTGCTGGAGCTAGTGATTATTTGAGTGAATTTACTGACAACCATTAAATAATAATGGTCGCATGAGACGAAGAACAAAACAAATAGATTGGTGAAACTATCAACAAAGTATACTACTGATGCGAGACTATTTAATCTAATGGAATGTGTCGACCTCAAACGATCTTATCGGGAGACAAAAATAGAATAGCATTACAATGACACGGATCAAAACAGAGGTGAAAATTAAAAATTAATTGGTTAAATATGTGAAAAATCCATTTTGGGCAAAGAGAAACTTTAATTGTTGAAGTAAGAAATTGTGATAAGCGATAAAAGTTTGGCATATAATATGTATTCAACTTCAGCTATATAATTATACTGGCACTTGGGAAATGTTTGATTTTATAGAAAATATGGTCTTATTAATCAATATTCATTATATGTTCATAAACTTCAACGAAGTCTTGGTTCATTCACTGCATAAAGAAAAAAATAGCTCAAGGGATTTATTGAAAGTTTCACTGAAATATCGAATATTTACCTCTATGCAATTAATTTCTAATTGAAAAAATATGTTATCAATTATCACATTTTTACGCTTCAATGTATAATATCATTATTGGATAACTTCGGGGAATCTTTATTACACTCATGAGTCGGTGGATGAATTTTCGTTTTATGTTTAGGGTGAATTGTATCATAGCAAAGCAAATTGATTCTAGACGTGTCAATGCAGGAATTCAGTTTGTTTGTTTCAACACGAGATCGATAAGAGATGTAATCTACCGAGAAAGCAGCGCATGCAAAGTGTTTGATATTGAAATCTAGTTTGAACAAACATGTTTTCTTTTTCAGTAGGTTTAATTATTATAATGACATAAATATGTTTATGCTTGGAAAAAGTAAAATAGTTCTATGAACGTTCTTTAAATTTTATAGTGAATGGGGATATATTTTCATTTCCGTGTAAGACTTTCTATACATCTCCGTCTTATTTTAAATATACTTTTATAAAAGAAATAAATAATTAAATAAAAAATGCCACAAAATAGTCAATTTAATTTGCCGTGAACATATCTGGCAAAAAAGTCAAATACGTCAACAAAGCTTTAGAACCTAAACAAGGTA
Source organism: Mercenaria mercenaria (assembly GCF_021730395.1). NCBI lineage: Eukaryota > Metazoa > Mollusca > Bivalvia > Venerida > Veneridae > Mercenaria > Mercenaria mercenaria. The sequence goes on along the minus strand of NC_069366.1, from coordinate 33,128,030 downwards.
TCATATTAAAAAACTAAGGATACTTAATCATTACTTAAAAAATTCTTGATTTTTTTCCTCACAGTATTTTACTAGGTCACGTTATTTTGATGAACATCTTCAATCATTTAAAATAGTTCTAATAGTTGAAAGCCCAAAACATTTTTATGAAAGTTCAAAATATAGCATACGCTGATTAAAAGGAATATTTCCCATTTAAAATTCCTTTCCATGGGATATACTTTTCCATGGGAAATGCCATATTTTCCCATGGGAGTGGCTTCCCATTTTTAAAATACTGAAAAAGGAAATATCTTTAAGAAAGCAGATTTTGAACATCATTGTGGTATACTTTATCATACAAATAATGAATTATGACCGTTTTTAGATATCTTCTCAAATATTTCAAATGCAGAAAATATATTTTTTTCTCATTTCCTGACAAACTTATACATGAAATGACATAAATGAGACTGTAAAGCGCTTCAAATTGATAAACATAAATCTGTTTTTGATTGTACACTTACTATACGTGTCACAAAATATTGACAAGACCGTCAGATATACAAAGAAAATGTAGACCAAGATATTTTGGGACATAAGAAGCATTATACTCCTACCAGTAAACACACGTTTACACACATTTAAGTGTCACTTAGTTTAAGGTGCAAATCTGTGTTTCTAAGTCTAAAATGTATTTACGAGACGGACATTTGTTAGCAGTGATTGTATTTTCCTATCACGAGATCTTATTTGTCCGTCCGTTACACCTGATACATAACACAAGTATGTGCATGAAGCGGTCGTTATATGACACTAGGTTGAATGTGAAGCTGGTTACCGGTGGAATGCTACATTTCAGAGTACTTAGTATCGTTGAAAAGTGAATGCAACAATCTTTTCTTTTAAAATAAGTTTATTAACAAACCTTTCATTCGTATTTTTGATACATTTTTCTTTTTACTGTTTACGGACCATTAAGTTTGATGAAAGCGCATCACCATAACTTAATAACCATGAATCGGTGTCGTCACACGGCACTTCATTTAATCAGATGCGGCTTGCAAGTGCAAAGTCATGGTCTCAAATAGTTCTTGACAGGCAGAAAGAGGGATGGGATAATTTGTTTTCAATACAGCCCCACCTCAAACTCGTTTGGGGGTGCTTTAACAAGCATAAGGGACAATGCAAACATAGCTCATTAAAAAGGAACCAACAAATGAAAATATGAAATTTCAAAGCAAATAGAAAAAGAAGAGAAGATAATAATAGGAAAAAAAACGAAAAAAACAAAACAACAACGATTCTTTACGTCTACACTGTAATTGTTACATAAAACGACTGAAATATGAAATATTTACCAGTTCGTGTAAATATAGCGGGCCTTTTAAAGCTTCTAGGGCAATTTTCATAGTCTGAAAACCGTCATTTCCAGATTTACTACCACTGTAAATTAGTCTCAAGAATAGTTATATTTTCTGCTCCTTTAGGGCATGGAGTCCATTCGACGCATCTTAATTCTAACAGAAATTTGCTTAAGCCGGTGTTAGTGGGCATGAGTTACCTCTCATGAACAGATTCAGTTAATTGGAGTCTACGGTAATTCTAGTGCTTGGCTGCGTTCTACGCTTCCAAAGGATCTCCTTATAGATTTCTTGACGTTTTTGTGTTGGCATCCCCACTGATGTGTCATATAAGAGGATTTATGGGAAGTTTTATGTAAAGCAGAACATGAATTTATATTGTTGAAAAAACATTTTAGCTGATAATAGTATCGTTGAAACAGTAAATTCTATTGAAATATATAAAATGCATTAGTATTTTATTTAAGTGTGTTATAATATAATCAAATGAATATCAATAATAAAATCTGTAAGAAGATCCTTAGGAAGCATAGAATACAGCCACGCAAAATAATAGCAAACATGGTTTGACCGAGTCTGTTCAGGAGAGGTAATGGATAAGGCAACACCCCTCACGCCCCCTAGCACTGGCTTAAGCGGGTATATCTCCCTTTAGAAAAGGAAACTGCGGTGATAAATTTACATGCAGGAAACGCTATGAAAACTTTTATCGCGGTTGAAACGGCGATTGTATAATTGTGTCGGTTGCTGTGATTTTGTGTTTGCCTTCTACATGAAAGGGATATATCTTGAAATGTATGGTGTGATCTCATTTTGTGGGTAATTGCGATTCGCGTTCTGGTTAGGGCAGGGGGAGGTATCACTTTGGGAGAAAATTCAGATTTACAGAGCTACTGAACACACACAGTGATATGAAAAATATATATGCTATGGCCGTTCCATTTTATCAGTTACAGTATGAGGGATGATTTGGAGTTAAAATCAATATCTACTGAGGCATATGTAAACGGTAGGTTGCGTTGAAAGCTATATAGCTTGTTATCTTTATCACTTTCACAAGGACGCATGTATAGATCGACGCAGTAATCATAGAAATCGATTACAAAGCCTGTTTTCATGTCGGCTGACTGTGACTTTTGTGTTTGCCCCTCTTACCATTGAAGATATATTATGAAATGTATGGTGTGATCTAATTTTGAGGGGTACACTGCGATTCGGTTCACTGGTTAGGGGGGGGACGGTATCATTGGTAAAATTAGATTTGCAGAGAAATGTTTATATACGCTGCATGTGAAAAATATATCATCAACATTTTCAAAAAACGTCTATCAAGATGAGGGCATTGATTTGGAGTTACAATTCACTATTAAGAGCATATGTAACGTTAGGTTGCGTTTGAAAGTTATTACGCTTGTTAATCTTTTATCATTTCAAAGGACGATTTCTACGACTCGAGCAGTAATATAGAATCGCATTTAAAGCCTGTTTTAATGATATCGGTGCTGTGATTTTGTGTTTGCTTCTCCATTGAGATATATCTTGAAATGTATGGTGTGATTAATTTTGAGGGGTCACATGGATTCGGTTATTGTTTGGGAGGGGGACGGTATCAATTTGGTAGAAAATTCAGATTTACAGAGTATTTTCTCTACGTGATTTGAAAAATATATATGATATGCCGTTCCAATTCTTTGCTTTCAGAGAGGGCATGATTTGGAGTTACAATATCAATATTACAGAGTATGTAACGTATAGGTTGCGTTTGAAAGTCTATTCCGCTTGTTAATTTTTATCTTTCAAAGAGATCGATATACGACTGCGCAGCTAATATAGAAATCGCATTACAAGCTGTTTTAATGGTTGGCTGCTGCTGTGACTTTTGCTGTTTGCCCCTTCTACCATTTGAAGATAATCACAATCATACATGTGTGATTACATTTTGAGGGGTCACATGCCGATTACGTTCATGGTTGGGGCAGGGGGAGGGGACGTATCAATTTGGAGAGAATTCAAGATTTACAGAGTAAAGTTATATACGCTGATTTGAAACAATTATATATGATACTGGCCGTGCCGTTCCTTTCTTCACGTTTACGTATGAGGCCAGACTTTGGTGTTACAAATCAATATTACCGAGCATTATGTAACCGTAAGTTTTTAGACCTAAATTAAATTACGATGTTATTTTTATACCTTTCACAAGACGCATCGTTGCGACTCGACGCAGCTAATATAGAATGCTTACAAGCCTGTTTTAATGTCCGGCTGCCTGTGATTTTTGTGTTGCCCTCTCTACCATTCGAAGATATATCTTTGAAAGATGTACGGTGTGATTAATTTTGAGGGGTTCTCACTGCCGATTCTGGTTCACTGGTTAGGGCAGGGGAGACGGTATCAATTTGGAGAAAATTCAAGATTTACAGAGCTAATGTTACTATACGCTGATTTGAAAAAAAAATATATATGATACTGGGTTCCATTTCTTTCAGCTTTCACAGTTGAGGGCAGGATCTTTGGTGTTACAAATCAATATCTTCAGAGCATATGTAACGTGAGGTTGCGTTTGAATTGAGCTATATTACGCTTTGTTAATCTTTTATCACTTTCTCAAGACGATCCGTATACGACTCGACGCAGCTATAATATAGAAATCGCATTACAGCTGTTTTAATGTCCGGCTGCTGAGATTTTGTGTTTGCCTCTATCTACATTGAAGATATATCTTGATTGTATGGTGTTTGTGATCTACATTTGAGGGGTCACACTGCGATTCGGTTCACTGCGTTAGGGCAGTGGGACGGTATCATTTGGAGAAAATTAAGATTTACAGAGCTATGTTACTATACGTGCCTTTGAAAAAATATATAAGATACTGGGTTCATTTCTTTCAGCTATTCAGATGGGGCATGTCTTTGGAGTTACAAATAATTAATACAGAGCATATGTACGAGGTTGCGTTTGAAAGCTATATTACGTTGTTAATCTTTTATACTTTCAAAGGACGCATCGTATACGATCGACGAGCTAATATAGAAATCGCATTATGCTGTTTTAATGTCGGCTGCTGTGACTTTTTGTCGTGTTTGCCCTCTCTTTCCATTGATGATATTTTTTGAAATGTATGTGATGATCTACATTTTAGGGTATCACTGGCCGATTCGGTTCACTGGTTTAGGGCAGGGGGACGGTATTCAATTTGGAGAAAATTAAGATTCTTACAGAGTAATGTTATATCGCTGATTGAAAAAATATATAGATATGGGCCGTTCCATTTCTTTCAGTTTCACAGATGAGGGCATGACTTTTGGAGTTACAAATCAATAACTACAGAGCATACTGTAACGTAGGTTGCGTTTGAAAGTATATTAGCTTGTTAATCTTTTATCACCTTTCACAAGAGATTGTATAACGATGCGGCTAATATAGAAATCGGGCATTACAAGACTGTTTTATTGTCGGTGCTGTGACTTTTTGTGTTTGCCCTCTCCTTACATGAAGATATATTTGAAGTATGTGTGTTTACATTTGAGGGGTCACACTGCGATTCGGTTCACTGGTTGGGAGGGGCGGTTTTCAATTTGGAGAAAATTCAAGATTTACTGAGCTAATGTTACTATACGCTGTTTTGAAAAAAAAAATATTTTGATACTGGCCGTTCATTTCTTTCAGCTTTCACAGAAGAGGGGCATGATTTGGAGTTACAAATTCAATATATCAGAGTATGTAACGTATGTAGGTTGCGTTTGAAAGTATATTACGCTTGTTAATTTTATCACCTTTCACAAGACGCATCGTATACGAACTCGACGCAGTAATATAGAAATGCATTAAAGCTGTTTTAATGTCGGCTGCTGTGACTTTTGTGTTTGCCACCCTCTTCCATTGAGATATATCTTGAATGTATGGTGTGATCTACATTTGATGGGTCACATGCGATTCGCGTTCACTGGTTAGGGCATGGGGGAACGGTATCAATTTGGATGAAAGAAAATTAAGATTTACAGAGCTAATGTTACTATACGCTGCATTTGAAAAAATATATATGATACTGGCGTTCCATTTCTTTCAGCTTTCACAGATGAGGGATGACTTTGGAGTTACATCAATTTTACAGAGCTTATGTAACCGTAGGTTGGTTTGATAGCTATATTAGCTTGTTAATCTTTTATCACCTTTCCAAAGACGCATGTTACGACTCGACGAGCTAATATAGAATCGCATTTACAGCTGTTTTAGTGTCGGGCTGCTGTGACTTTTGGTTTGGCCCCCTCTTACCATGAAGATATATCCTTTGAAATGTATGGTTTGATCTACATTTTGAGAGGGTCACACTGCGATTCGGTTCACTGGTTAGGGCAGGGGACGGTACAATTTGGAGAAAATAGATTTACGAGTAATGTTTACTATACGTGCATTTGAAAAAAATTATATGATACTGGCGTTCATTTCATTTCAGCTTTCACAGATAGGAGGGATGACTTTGGAGTTACAAATAATATTAAAGAGCCTATGTAACCGTTGGTGCGTTTGAAAGTATATTACGCTTGTTAATCTTTCTATCATTTCCACAAGACGCATCCGTATACGATCGCGCAGCTAATATAGAAATGGCATTTAAGTGGTTTTAATGGTCGGGTGCTGTGATTTTTGTTTTGCTTCTACCTTGAGATATATTTTGAATGTATGCTGTGATCTACATTTTGAGGGGTCACACTGCCGATTCGGTTCACTGGTTAGGGCAGGGGGACGGTATCATTTGGAGAAAATTAAGATTTACAGAGCTAATGATTATAGCTGCATTTGAAAAAATATATATGATACTGGCCGTTCCATTTTCTTTCAGCTTTCACAGATGGGGCATGCGTTGGAGTTACAAATCATATATAAGAGCATATGTAACCGTTGGGTAGGTTGGTTTGAAAGTCTATATTACGCTTGGTTATCTTTTTTCCCTTTCCCAAGAGCATCGTATAGACTAGACGCAGCTAATATAGAAATCGCAATACAGCTGTTTTAATGTCGGCTGCTGTGATTTTGTGTTTCCTCTCTACATTGAAGATATATCTTTGAGTGTATTGAATAGTTGTGAGCTACATTTTGAGGGGTCACACTGCCGATTCGGTTCATGGTTAGGTAGGGGACGGTATCAATTTGTGAGAAAATTCATGATTTAGATTACAGAGTAATGTTCTATACGATGATTTGAAAAAATATATATGATATGGCCGTTCCATTTTTTCAGCTTTCACTGATGAGGGATGACTTTGAGTTAAATCAATATCTACCGAGCTATGTAAGTAGGCTAGTTTGCGTTTGAAGCTATATTACGTTGTTAATCTTTTATACCATTCACAAGACGATCGTAGGATGCGAGCTAATATAGATGTTACAAGCTGTTTTAATGTCTGTGAGTGATTTTGTGTTTGCCCTTCTACCATTGAAGATATATTTTGAAATGTATGGTGTGATCTACATTTTGAGGGGTACATGGTTCGGTTCATGGTATTAGGGCAGGGGGAGTTATCAATTTGGAGAAATCAAGATTTACAGAGCTTAAGGTTACTTACGTGCATTTTGAAAAATATATATGATATGGCCGTTCATTTCTTTCAGCTTTCAGATGAGGGGCATTGAGGGCATGACTTTGGGAGTTAAAATCATATCTAAGAGCATGTACGATGTTGCGTATGAAAGCTATATACGCTTGTTATATCTTTTATCACTTTCCACAGAGATCCGTATAGATCGACGCAGCTAATATAGAATGCATTACAAGCCTGTTTATTGTCGGTGCTGTGATTTGTGTTTGTATCCTAGAAGCTATATCTGGATATGTTATGGTGTGTCTACATTTGAGGGGTACATGCGTTCGGTTCACTGTTCGGGCAGGGGGAGGTATCTATTTGGGGAAAGAAATTAGATTTACAGTGCCTAAATGTTATATACGATGCATTTGGAAAATATATAATGATACTGGCCGTTCCATTTTCTTTTCAGCTTCAAGATGAGGGCATGCCTTTGGCGTAAAATATTATCTACTGATGATATGTAACGTAGTTGCGTTGAAAGCTATATTACGCTTAGATAATCTTTTAGCACCTTCAAAGAGCATCGTATAGACTCGACGCAGCTAATATAGAAATGCATTACAGTGTTTTAATGTTCCGGATGCTGTGACTTTTGTGGGTTTGCCTCCTACCATTGCAAGAATATCTTTGAACTGTATGGTGTGATACCATTTTGAGGTCACACTTCCCGATTCGGTCATGTTAGGGCAGGGGGACGGTATCAATTTGGAGAAAATTCAAGATTTACAGAGCTAATGTTACTATACGTGCATTTGAAAAAAATTTATATGATACTGGCCGTTCCATTTCTTTCAGCTTTACAGATGAGGGCATCGACTTTGGAGTTACAAATCAATATCTACAGGCATATGTAAGTAGGTTGCGTTTGAATGAATGTATATTACGCGTGTTGATCTTTTTATCATTTCACATAGACGCATCCGTATACGACTCGAGAGCTAATATCAGGCAAATAGCACATTACAAGCGGTTTTAATGTCCGGCTGCTGTGACTTTTGTGTTTTTTGTTGTTATTTTTTTCCCTTCTACATTGCAGATATATTTTGAAATGTTAAGGTGTGATCTAATTTTGAGGGTCAGTCACACTGCGATTCGTTCACTGGTATAGGGCAGGGGGACGGTTAATTTGGAGAAAATAAGATTTACAGAGCTAAAGTTATATACGTGCATTTAAAAATTATATATGATACTGGCGTTCCATTTCTTTCAGTTTCACGATGAGGGGCTATGGACTTGGAGTTACAAATAATATCTACAGTGCATATGTAACGTAGGTTGCGTTTGAAAGTATATTACGTGGTAATCACTTTTATCACCTTTCAAGCAAAGAGCATCGTTATACGACTCGACGCAGTAATATAGAAATCGCATTAATAGCCTGTTTTAAATGTCGGCTGCTGGACTTTTGTGGTTTGCCCCTTCTCATTGAAGATATATCTTTGAATGATAGTATGTGTGATTACCATTTTGTAGGGGTCACACTGCGATCGGTTCACTGGTTAGGGCAGGGGACGGTATCATTTGGAGAAATAAGATTTAGAGCTAATGTTACTATACTCGCATTGAAAAAATATATATGATACTGGCCGTTCTTTCTCTTCAGCTTTCACAGATGAGGGCATGATTTGGGTAACAAATCAATATCTACAAGCAGATGTAACCGTAGGTTGCGTTTTAAAGTATATTACGTTGTTAATCTTTTATCACTTTCCAAAGACGCATCGTATATACGACTCGACGGCAGCTAATATAGAAATGATTACAAGCTGTTTTAATGTCGGCTGCTGTGACTTTTGTGTTTGCCCTTTCCATTGAAGATATATCTTTGAAATGTATGGTGTGATTATTTTTGGGGGACCAGTCTATTTTCGCTGGTTAGGGCAGGGGGGACGGTATCTAATTTGGAAGAAAATTCAAGATTTACAGAGTAATGTTATATACGTGCATTGAAAAAATATTATGATACTGGCCGTTCATTTCTTTCAGCTCTTTCACCAGATGAGGCATGATTTGGCGTTAACATCATATTAAGAGCATTGTCCGTAGTGGTTTTGAAAGTATATTACGCTGGTTAATCTTTTATCACCTTTCCACAAGAGCATCAGTATACGACTCGAGCGCCTAAATAGAAATGCATTACAAGCCGTTTTATGTCGGCTGCTGTGACTGCGATTTTGTGTTTGCCCCTCTTACATTGAAGATATTTCTTTTTCGAAATGTATGGTTGTGAATCTAATTTTGAGGGGGTCACACTGGATTCGGTTCATGGTTAGGGCAGGGGGCGGACTAAATTTGGGGAGAAAATCAAGATTTACAGAGCTAATGTTACTATTCGCTGCATTTGGAAAAAATATATATGATACTGGCCGTTCCATTTCTTCAGCTTTCACAGATGAGGGATGACTTTGGAGTTACAAATATATCTACAGGCATATGTAACGTAGGTGCGTTTGAAAGCTATATTACGCTTGTTAATCTTTTTATCAACTTTCACAAGACGCATCCGTATACGACTCGACGCAGCTATATAGAATCGCATTACAAGCTGTTTTAATGTCCGGTGCTGTGACTTTTGTGTTTGCCCTCTCTCCATGAAGATATATCTTTGAAATGTATGGTGTGATCTACATTTGAGGGTCACAGTGCCGAATCGTTCATGGTTAGGGGAGGGGGACTGTATCAATTTGGAGAAAATTCAAGATTTACAGAGTAATGTTCTATACGCTGCATTTGAAAAAATATATATGATACTGGCCGTTCCATTTCTTTCAGCTTTCACAGATGAGGGCATGACTTTGGCAGTTACAAGAATATCTACAGGCATATGTACGTAGTTTGCGTTTGAAAGACTATATTACGTTGTTAATCTTTTATCACCTTCTCCCACAAGAACGCATCGTATAGAATCGACCGCAGCAATATAGAAATCGCATTACATAGACTTTTTTAATGTCGGCTGCTGTGTCTTTTGTGTTTGCCCCGCTCTAAATGAGATTAATATCTTTGTATGTTGTCGCTGATCTACATTTTGAGGGGTACACTGCGATGGTTACTGGTTAGGGCAGGGAGGTACGACGGTATCAATTTGGAGAAAGTAAATTTCAAGATTTACAGAGCTAAGTTACTATACGCTGCATTTGAAAAAAAATATTTATGATAATGGCCGTTCCTTTTCTTTCAGTTTCACAGTATGAGGGCATGATTTGGAGTTACAAATCAAAAATCTACAGAGCATATGTAACCGTAGGTTGCGTTTGAAAGCTATATTACGCTTTGTTAATCTTTATACTTTCACAGACGCAGCGCATACGATCGGACGCAGCTAATATAGAAATGCATTACAAGCTGTTTTAATGTCGGCTGCTGTATGACTTTTGTGTTTGCCCCTCTTAACATTGAAGATTTATCTTGAAATGTATGGTGTGATCTACATTTTGAGGGTACACTGCGATTGGTTCACTGGTTTTTAGGGCAGGGGACGGATCAATTTGGAGAAAATTCAAGATTTACAGAGTAATGTTACTATATCGTGCAATTGAAAAATATATATGATACTGGCGTTCCATTTCTTTCAGCTTTCACAGATGATGGGCATGACTTTGGAGTTAAAATCAATATTAGAGATATGTAACGTAGGTTGTTGGTTTGAAAAGCTATATTACGCTTTGTTAATCTTTTATCACTTTCACAAGACGCATCCGTATACGACTCGACGCAGTTATATAGAAATCGCCTCCACATTACAGCCTGTTTTAATGTCGGCTGCTGTGACTTTTGGTTGCTCTCTCATTGAGATATATCTTTGAATGTATGTGTGATTAACATTTTGAGGGGTACATGCGATTCGTTCACTGGTTAGGGAGGGGCGGTATCAATTGGGAGAAAATTCAAGATTTTACAGAGTAATGTTATCATACGTGCATTTGAAAAAATATATAGATATGCCGTTCATTTCTTTTCGATTTCACTGATGTGGGCTATGACTTGGAGTTATCAAATCAATATTACAGAGCATATGTACCGTAGGTTGCGTTTTGAAAGCATATATTACGCTGGTTAATCTTTTATCACCTTTCACATGACGGTAGTATACGACTCGAGCAGCTAATATAGAATTCGCATTACAAAGCTGTTTAATGTCCGGTGTGTGATTTTGTGTTTGCCATCTTACCATTGTAAGTTATTTCTTTGAATTGTATGGTTGTGATATCATTTCTGAGGGGTCACACTGCGATTCGGTTCACTGGTTAGGCAGGGGACGGTATGCATTTGGAGAAATTCAAGATTTACAGAGCTAATGTTACTATACGGGATTGAAAATAATATATTTGAGTAATGCCGTTCCATTTCTTTCAGCTTTCACGTATGAGAGGTATGACTTTGGAGTTATTACAAATCAATATTACAGAGCATATGTTAACCGTGTGCGTTTGAAGTATATTACGCTTGTTATAATTCTTTTATCACTTTCCAAGAGCATCGTATACGAATCGACCGCAGCTAATATAGATATGCATTAACAAGCGTTTTAATGTCGGTGCTGTGATTTTGTGTTTGTTTACCATTTGAAGATATATCTTGAAATGTATGGGTGATTACATTTTGAGGGGTCAATGGATTCGGTTATGGTTAGGGAGGGGGAGGTATCAATTTGGAGAAAATTTCAAGATTTAAAGAGCTAAGTACTCATACGTGCTTTGAAAAATTTAGATGATACTGCGTTCCATTTCTTTCAGCTTTAAGATGAGGGCATGATTTGGAGTTAAAATATATTAAGAGCATATGTATCCGTAGGTTGGTTTGATTTGAAAGCTATATTACGTTGTTAATCTTTTTATCCACTTTCCACAAGAAAACGTCAGTATACGACTGACTAGTAATATAGAAATGGATTACAAGCTGGTTTTAATGTCCGGCTGCTGTGACTTTTGTGTTTGCCTCTCTACCATTGAAGAGATATCTTTGAATGTATGGTTGATTACATTTGAGGAGGTAATGGATTGTTCACGGGTTAGGGCAGGGTGGAGGTATAATTTGGAGAAATTCAAGATTTACAGAGCCTAATGTTACTATACGCTGCATTTGAAAAAATATATATGATACTGGCGTTATTTTTTAGCTTTCACAGATGTGAGGGCTGACTTGGAGTGAGTTACAAATCATATCTACGAGCATATGTAACGTAGGTGGCGTTTGAAAGCTATATTACGCTTGTTAATCTTTTATACCTTTCCACAAGAGCTTGTATAGACTCGTCGCAGCTAATATAGAAATCGCTACAAGCCTGTTTTATGTCGGCTGCTGTGACTTTTGTGTTTGCCTCCCCTCTTCAATTGAAAGTTATATCTTTGAAATGTATGGTGTTTTGACTACATTTTGAGGGGTCACACTAGCCGATTCGGTTCATGGTTAGGGCCAGGGGGACGGTGATCAATTTAGCGAGAAATTCATGATTTACAGAGCTAATGTTCTATACGCTGCATTTGAAAAAAAATATATGATACTGGGCCGTTCATTTCTTTCAGCTTACGCAGATGAGGGCATGACTTTGGAAGTTACAAATCAATATTACAGAGCATATGTGGCAACCGTAGGTTGCGTTTGAAAGGTATATTACGCTTAGTTATCTTTTATCCTTTCCGCAAGGACGCATCGTATACGATCGACGAGCTAATATTGAAATGATTACAAGCCTGTTTTATGTCGGGCTGCTGTGACTTTTGTTTTTGCCTCTTACCATGAAGATATTTCTTAGAGATGTATGGTGTGATTACATTTTGAGGGGTCACACTTGCGATTCTGTTTCATGTTAGGGCAGGGGGACGTATCAATTTGTAGAAAATTCAAGATTTACAGAGTAATGATACTATACGCTGCATTTGAAAAAATTTATATGATTGGCCGTTCCATTTCTTTCAGCTTTCAAGATGAGGGCATGACTTTGGAGTTACAAATCAATATTACAGAGCATATGTAACGTTAGGTTGCTGTTAGAAAGCCTATATTGCACTTGTTAATCTTTTATCACCTTTCACAGACGCCCGAATACGACTCGACCGCAGCTAATATTGAATGCATTACAAGTGTTTTAATGTCCGGTGCTGTGATTTTGATGTTTGCCCTCTCTACATTGAAGAGTTATTTGAAATGTATGGTGGTGATTACATTTTGAGGGTCACATGCGATTCGGTTCACTGGTTAGGGGCAGGGGGACGGTATTCAATTTGGAGAAATTCAAGATTTTAAGAGTAATGTTCTATAAGCTGCCATTTGAAAAATAATATATGATACTGGCCAGTTCCATTTCTTTAGCTTTCACAGAATGACGGGCATGATTTGGAGTTACAAATCAATTTCTACAGAGATATGTAACGTAGGTGCGTTTGAAGGTATATTTCGCTTGTTAATTTTTATCACCTTTCACAAGACGCCTGTATACGACTGACGCAAGCTAATATAGAATGATTACAAGCCTTGTTTTAAGTCCGGCTGCTGTGATTTTGTGTTTGCTTCTACATTGAAGATATATCTTTGATTGTTTGGTGTGATCTACATTTAGAGGGGTCCTGCCGATTCGTTCATGGTTTTAGGGAAGGGGGAGTATAATTTGGAGAAAATTTCAGATTTTCTAGAGTTTGTACTTACGTGATTTGAAAATTATATATGATACTGGCGTTCCATTTCTTTCAGCTTTCAAGATGAGGGCATGACTTTGGAGTTACGAATCAATATCAACAGGGAGCTATTGTAAGTAGGTTGGTTTGAAAGCGTATTAGCTTGTTTATTTTTATCATGTTTCCACAAGAGCATCGGTATACGACTCGAGCAGCTAATATCGAATCGCATAAAGTGTTTTAATGCTCGGCTGCCTGTGACTTTTGTGTTTGCCTCTTACATGTAAGTTTAGTTCTTTGAATGTATGGTGTGATCTACATTTGAGGGTACACTGGATTCGGTTCACTGGTTAGGCGCAGGGGGACGGTATCAATTTGGAGAAAATTAAGATTTACAGCGTTAATGTTACTATACGCTGCATTGAAAAAAATATATATGCTATGGCGTTATTTTTTAGCTTTCCCAGATGAGGGATGATTTGGAGTTACAAATATATCTACAGGCATATGTAACGTAGGTTGCGTTTGAAGCTATTTACGCTTGTTAATCTTTTATCACTTTCACAAGACGCATCGGATAGATCGACGCAGAGCTAATATAGGATATGCATACAGGCCTGTTTTTAATGTGGCTGCTGTTGACTTTTGTGTTTGCTCTTCATTGAAGATATATTTGAAATGTATGGTGTGATTACATTTTGAGGGGTCACTGCGAATTCGGTTCACTGGTTAGGGAGGGGGACGGTATCAATTTGGAGAAAATCAGATTTACAGAGTACTGTTACTATACGCTGCATTTGAAAAAATATTTATGATATGGCGTTCATTTCTTTCAGTTTCCAGATGATGGGGGGGATGATTTGGAGTTACAAATCAAATCACTGATATGTAACGTAGGTTGCGTTTGAAGTATATTAGCTTGTTAAATTTTTATCACCTTTCCTCACGACGCATCCGTATAGATCGACGAGCTAAAATACGAATGCATTAAAGCTGATTTTATGTCGGTGCTGTGACTTTTGTGTTTGCCCCTCTCTAACCATTGAAGATATATCTTTGAAATTTATAGGTGTGATCTAATTTTGAGGGTACAAGCGGATTCGGTTCATGGTTAGGGCACGGGGGGGACGGTATCAATTTGGCGAAAATTCCGATTTACCAGAGCTAATGTTACTATACGCTGCATTGAAAAATATTATATGATACTGGCCCGTTCATTTCTTTAGCTTTCACAGATGAGGGCTGATTGGAGTTACATAATCAATATATCTACAGGTTTATGTAACCGTAGGTTGGTTTGAAAGCTACTATTACGCTAGTTAATCTTTTATCCTTTCCACAAGACGCATCGTATACGACTCGACGCAGTATAATTGAATGGCATTACAAGTGTTTTAATGTCGTGCTGTGACTTTTGTGTTTGCTCTTACATGAAGATATATTTTGAAATGTATGGTGTGATCTACATTTGAGGGGTCACACTGCGCCGATTCGGTTATGTTTAGGGAGGAGGGGGACGGAGTGGACGGTTATCAATTTGGAGAAAATTAGATTTACAGAGCTAATGTATATACGCTGAATGCCCCCATATATGATATGGCGTTCTTTCTTTCAGCTTTCACAGTTGATGGGCATGACTTTGGAGTTACACAATCATTATTAAGAGCCATATGTAGTAGTTGCGTTTGAAAAGTATATTACGCTTGTTAATCTTTTATCACCTTTACACAAGACGCATCGTATACGACTCGAGCAGCTAATATAGAAAATCGATTACATAGCTGTTTAATGTCCGGCTGCTGACTTTTGTGTTTGCTTCTCCATTGCAGATATTATCTTAGAAATGTTGGTGTTGTTCTTATTTTGAGGGGTCACACTGCCCGATTCGGTTACTGGTTAGGGAGGGGGAGGTATAATTTGGAGAAAAATTAGATTTAGAGCTAATGATACTATAGGCTGATTTGAAAAAATTATTTATCGATAATGGCGTTCATTTTTTAGCTTTCACAGATGAGGGCAAGCTTTGGGTTACCTAATATCTAAGAGGCAATGTACCGTTAGGTTGGTTTAAAGCTATATACGCTTGGTATCTTTTTCACCTTTAAAGACGATCCGTATAAGTCGACGAGTAAATAGAATGATTACCAAGCTGTTTTATGTCCGGCTGCTGTGCTTTGTGTTTGCCCTTCTACATTGAAGATATATTTTGAAATGTATGGTGTGATCTCATTTTGAGGGTTAATGCGATTCGGTTCATGGTTAGGGCAGGGGGACGGTATCAATTTGCAGAGGAAAATTCAAGATTTAAAGAGTAATTTTATATAGTGCATTTGAAAAATATATATGATATGGCCGTTCCATTTCTTCAGTTTACAGATGAGGGCATGACTTTGGAGTTACAAATCAATATTACAGAGCATATGTACGTGGTTGAGTTTGAAAGTATATTAGCCTTGTTAATCTTGTATCACCTTTCACAAGAGATCGTATACGATCGACGCAGCTAATTATAGAAATCGATTACAAGGTGTTTTAATGTCCGGGGCTGCTGTGATTTTGTGTTTGCTTTACATTGAAGATATATTTTGAAAATGTATGGTGTGATCTACATTTTGCAGGGGTGGTACATGGATTCGTTTCATGGTTAGGCAGGGGGAGGTATAATTTGGAGAAAATAGATTTACAGAGCTAATGTTCTATACGTGCATTGAAAAAAATATATATGATACTGGCGTTCATTTCTTTCAGCTTTCCAGAGAGGGCATGATTTGGAGTGACAAATAATATTACAGAGCATATGTAACCGTTAGGTTGGTTGAAAGTATATTAGCTTGTTAATTTTTATCATTTCCACAAGACGCATCCGTATAGATCGAGCAGTAATATAGAAAATCGCCTTACCAGTGTTTTAATGTTCCGGCTGTGTGTTTTGTGTTGTCTTAATTGAAGATATATCTTTGAATGATCTGGTGTGTATTACATTTTGAGGGGTCACACTGCCGATTCGGTTCACAGGTTAGGAGGGGGACGGTATCAATTTGGCGAAAATTCAGATTTACAGAGTAATGTCACTTAGCTGCATTTTGAATAATATTATGATATGGCGTTCTTTCTTTCAGCTTTGCCAAGATGAGGGATGATTTGGAGTAAAATCTAATTATTAAGAGACATATGTAACGTAGGTTGGTTTGAATAGCTATATTAGTTGTTAATTTGTTTATCATTTCCACAAGACGCATGTATCGATGCGCAGTATATAGAAATCGCATTAAAGTGTTTTAAAGTCGCTGCTGTGACTTATGTAGTTTGCCTCTTACCATGATGATATATCTTTGATATGTATGGTTGAATTACATTTTGAGGGTGTCACATGCCGATTCGGTGTCACTGAGTTAGGGCAGGGGGAGTATACATTGTCGCCCACCTATTTAGAGCTAATGTTACTATACGCTGCATTTGAAATATATATATGTTACTGGCCGTTCTTTTCTTTAGCTTTAAGATGAGGGCTGACTTTGGAGTTACAAATCAATATCTACAGCGATATTTAACGTAGGTTGCGTTTGAACGTATTATTACGTTGTTAATCTTTTCTCACTTTCCACAAGAGATCCGTATACGATCGAGCAGCTACTATAGAATCGCATTACAAGCCTGTTTTAATGTCCGGCTGCTTGTGACTTTTGTGTTTGAACCCCTTCTCTTTGAGATAGATCTTTGAAATTGTATGGTGTGTTCTACATTTTGAGGGGTCAACTGCCGATTCGGTTCATGGTTAGGGCAGGCGGGACGGTATCAATTTTGGAGAAAATTCAGTTTACAGGCTAATTTTTCTATACGGGCATGAAAAAATAATATGATGTGGCCGTTCCATTTTCTTTCAGCTTTCACAGATGAGGGCATGACTTTGGGTTACAAATCATATTTCTACCAGAGCTATGTAAACGTAGGGGCGTTTGAAAGTATATTCGCTTGTTATTCTTTTATCACCTTTACAGACGCTCGTATACGATGACGAGTCATTTGAAATGCATTAAAGCTGTTTTAATGTCGGTGTGTGATTTTGTTGTTTGCCCCTCTCTACCATTGAAGATATATCTTTGAAATGTTGGTGTGATCTAACATTTTGAGGGGTCACACTGCGAATCGGTTCACTGGTTAGGGCAGGGGGACGGTATCAATTTGGGAAAAATTCAAGATTTACAGAGCTATGTTATATACGTGCATTTGAAAAAATATTTTGATACTGGCCGTTCATTTCTTCAGGCTTTCACAGATGACGGGCATGACTTTGGAGTTACAATCTTATCTACAGAGCATATGTAACGTAGGTTTGCGTTTGAAAGCTATATTACGTTGTTAATTTTTATCACTTTCACAAGACGCATCGTTACGGATCGACGCTGCTAATATAGAAATGCATTACAAGCAGTTTAATGTTCGGCTGCTGAGACTTTTGTGTTTGCCCCTCTCTACCATTGAGATATATCTTTGAAATGTATAGTGGTGGATCTACATTTGAGGGGTCACACTGCCGATTCGGTTATGGTTAGGGCAGGGGGACGGTATCAATTGGGAGGAATATTCAAGATTTAAAGAGCTAATGTTAATAACGTGCCTTTGAAAAAATTATATGATTACTTTGGTTATTTCTTTCAGCTTTAAGATGAGGGCATGCTTTGGGTTACAAATCAATATCTAAGAGATATGTAAACGTAGGTTTGCGTTTGAAAGCTATATTACGCTTGTTAAATCTTTTTTATCACCTTTCACAAGACGCATCGTATACGACTCGGACGCAGTATATAGAAATCGATTACAAGCCTGTTTTAATTCTCGGATGCTGTGACTTTTGTTGTTTGCCCCTTCTACCATTGAAGATATACTATTTGATGTATGGTGTGATCTCATTTTGAGGGTGTCACTGCGATTCGGTTCACTGGTTAGGAAGGGGGGACGGTATAAATTTTGAGAAATTCAAGATTTACAGAGCTAATGTTACTATTACGCTGACTTTGAAAAATATTATGATCTGGCGTTCCTTTTCTTTCAGCTTTACGATGAGGGATATGACTTTGGAGTTTCAAATCAATATCACAGAGCATACTGTCGTAGGTTGCGTTTGAAAGCTATTTACGGTTGTTAATCTTTATCACCTTTCACAAGATCATGTATACGACTGACGCAGTATATAGAAAATGCATTAAGCTGTTTTAATGTCGGCTGCTGTGATTTTGTGTGTATGCTCTTACCATGAAGATATATCTTTGAAATGTATGTGTGATTAATTTTGAGGGGTCAACTGCGATTTTTCGGTTCACTGGTTAGGGCAGGGGGACGGTATCAATTTGGAGAAATTCAGATTTACAGCGCTAATGTTATATACGCTGATTTGAAAAAAAATAATTTTTTTTTTTAAATTTGATATGGCGTTCCATTTTTTCAGCTTACAGATGGGGGATGACTTTGGGTTACAAATAAATATCTACAGAGCATATGTAACCGTAGTGCGTTTGAAAGCTATATTACGCTTGTTAATCATTTATCACCTTTACAGACGATCCGTTATACGACTCGACGCAGCTAATATGAAAATTGCTATTACAAGCCTGTTTAATGTCCGGTGCTGTGTCTTTTGTGGTTTGCCTCTTTACCATTGAAGATTATCTTTGAATGTATGGTTGTGATCTACATTTTGAGGGGGTCCCACTGCCGATTCGGTTCTGGTTTGGGCAGTGGGGACGGGTCTCAATTTGGAGAAAATTAAGATTTACAGGAGTAATGTTATATACGTGGCATTGGAAAAAAATATCTATGATACTGGCCGTTCATTTCTTCGACTTTCACAGATGAGCGGCTGACTTTTGAGTTACAAAATAATCTATTACAGAGCATATGTAACGTTAGTTGCGTTGAACGCTATTTTACGCTTGTTAATCTTTTATCACCTTTCCAGACGAATCGTATAGACTCGAGCGCTAATATAGAAATCGCATTACAAGCCTGTTTAATGTCGGCTGCTGGACTTTTGTGTTTGCCCTCTTACATTGAAGATATATTTGAAATGTATGGTGTGATCTAATTTTGGAGGGGACCTTGCATGGTTCTGGTTAGGGCAGGGGGCGGTATCAATTTGGAGAGAAAATTCATGATTTACAAGCTTATGTTACTATACGCTGATTGAAAAAATATATAATGATATGGGGCGTTCAATTTCTTTCAGCTTTACAGATGTGGGGGTTGACTTTGGTGGGGTTTTTTTTTAAAAACCAAATCAATATTACAGAGATATGTAAGTAGGTTGCGTTTGGAAAGTATATTACGCTTGTTAATCTTTTTTACCTTTCACAAGCGATCCGTATCGACTCGCGCAGCTTAATATAGAAATGATTAAAGCCTGTTTTAATGTCCGGATGCTGTTGCTTTTGTGTTTGCCCTCTCTTACATTGAAGATATACTTTGAAATGTTATGGTGTTGATCTACTTTTGAGGGGTCACATGCCGATTCGGTTCCACTGGTTAGGGCAGGGGGACGTATCAATTTGGAGAAAATTAAGATTTACAGAGTAATGTTTATATACGATGCATTTGAAAAAATATATCTGATACTGGCGTTCCTTTCTTAGCTTTCATAAGATGAGGGCATGACTTGGGAGTTACAAATCATATTAAGAGCATATGTAAGTAGGTTGGTTTGAAAGCTAAATTACGTTGTTAATCTTTTATCACCTTTCCACAAGACGCATCCTTATACGACTCGAGCGCTTATTTAGTAATCGCATTACAAGCTGTTTTAATGTCGCTGCTGTTGTGACTTTTGTGTTTGCCCATCTTCTACCAGTGAAGATATATCTTGAAATGTATGGTGTAATCTACATTTTGAGGGGTACATGCGATTCGTTCACTGGTTAGGGCAGGGGACGTTCAATTTGGAGAAAATTCAAGATTTTCAGAGCTAATGTTACTATACGCTGATTTGAAAAAATATATTGATACTGGCCGTTCCTTTTTTCAGCTTTCAAGTTGAGGGCATGACTTTGTGTTACAATTCATATCAAAGGGAGTATGTAACGTAGGTTGCGTTTGAAGTATATTAGCTTGTTAATCTTTTATCACTTGCACACATGACGATCCGTATACGACTCGACGCAGTTATATAGAAATCGCATTACAAGCTGTTTTATGTCGGCTTGCTGTGACTTTTGTGTTGCCCTCTCTACCATTGAGTATATCTTTGAACCCTTGAATGTATGGATGTGATCTATCATTTTTGAGGGGTACACTGCGATTGGTTCATGGTTAGGGCAGGGGGGACGTTTATCAATTGGAGAAAATTCAAGATATACTGAGCTAATGTTTACTTTACGCTGCAGTTGAAAAATATATCAGATGTGGCGTTCATTTCTTCAGCTTTCAAGATGAGGGCATGAATTTGGAGTTAAAATCAAGATCTACAGAGCATATGTACGTAGGTTGCGTTTGAAAGCTATATTCGCTTGTTTAATCTTTTTACCTTTAAGACGCATGTATACGACTCGACGCAGTAATTTAGAAATCGAATTACAAGCCTGTTTTAATGTCGGAGCTGTGACTTTGTGTTTGCTTTACAATTGAAGATTATCTTTGAAATGTTATTGGTGTGATTACATTGTGATGGGTCACACTGCGATTCGGTTCACTGGTTAGGAGGGGGACGGTATCAATTTGGAGAATTCAAGATTTACAGAGCTAATTTTACTTATACGTGCTTGAAAAAAATAATATGATACTGGCCGTTCCATTTCTTTCAGCTTTCATGATGAGGGCATGATTTGGAGTTACAAATCAATTTCTACAGAGCAATATGTAAACGTAGGTTGCGTTTGAAAGCTATTATTACGTTGTTAATTTTTATCATTTCAACAGAGCATCGTATACGATCGACGCAGCTTATATAGAAATGCATTTACAAGGCTGTTTTAATGTCCGGTGATGTGATTTTGTGTTTGCCTCTTACCATTGAAGAAATATCTTTTGAAATGTATGGTGGTGATCAATTTTGAGGGTTCACACTGCGATTCTGTTCATGGGTTAGGAGGGGGCGGTATCAATTAGGAGAAATTCAAGATTTACAGAGTCTAATGTTCTAGACGCTGCATTTGAAAAAATACTATGATACGGCCGTTCATTTTCTTTAGTTCCAGATGAGGGACATGACTTTGGAGTTACAAATCAATATTTCAGAGCATATGTAAACCGTAGGTTTGCGTTTGAAGTATTATTACGCTTGTTATCTTTTTATCACTTTCACAAGACGCATCGTATACGCACGACGCGCAGCTAATATAGAAATCGATACAAGTGTTTTAATGTCCGGCCTGCTGTGACTTTTGTGTTTGCCATTCTACCATTGAAGATTTCTTTGAAAGGTATGGTGTGATCTACATTTTGAGGGGTACACTGCCGATTCGTTCATGGTTAGGGAGGGGACGGTATCAATTGGAGAATTCGATTTACAGAGCTAATGTTACTATACGTGATTTGAAAAAATATTTATGATATGGGTCTACTTTTTTATAGCTTTCAAGATGAGGGCATCATGATTTGGAGTTACAAATCATTATCTACAGAGATATGTAACCGTAGGTGCGTTTGAAAGCTATATTAGCTTGTTAAACTTTTATCACCTTTCACACGACGATCGTATACGACTCGACGCAGTAATATATAAATGCTTACAATTGTTTTATGTCGGCTGCGTGACTTTTGGTGTTTGCCCTCTTACCATTGAAGATATATTCTTTGAAATGTATGGTGTGATCTACATTTTTGAGTGTCAACTGCCGAGTTCGGTTCACTGGTGTGGGCAGGGGGCGGTATCAATTTGGAGAAAGAAATTAAGATTTACAGAGTAATGTTACTATACGCTGCATTTGAAAAAATATATATGATACTGGCCCGTTTCCATTTCTTTCGCTTTTACAGAGAGGGCATGACTTTGGATTACAATAATTACAGGCATATGTAACCGTAGTTGCGTTTGAAAGCTATATTACGTTGGTTTAATCTTTTATCACTTTCCACAAGGACGTGTCTACGATTCGAGTAATATAGAGATCGCATTACAAGCTGTTTTAATGTCGGCTGCTGTGACTTGTGTGTTTTGCCTTCTACCATTTGAAGATTATCTTTGAAATGTTATAGGTGTGATCTACATTTTGAGGTCACCTGCGATTCGGTTCACTGGTTAGGGCAGGGGGACGGTAATCAATTTGGAGAAAATTCAAGATTTACAGAGCTAATGTTATTACGCTGGCATTTGTAAAAAATATATATGATACTGGCGTCCATTACTTTCGTTTCACAGATGAGGGATGGGATTATGGAGTTTCAAATCAATATCTACAGAGCATATGTAACGTAAACGGTTGGTTTGAAAGTATATTTACGTTGTTAATCTTATTATCACTTTCACAAGACGATCGTATACGATCGACGCAGCTAATATAGAAATCGCATTAAGCTGTTTAATGTCCGGGCTGCTGAGGATTTTGTGATTTGCCACTCTCTTACCATTGAAGATATATCTTGAAATGTATGGTGTGTGATCTTACATTTGACGGGGTCACATGCCGATTGGTTCACTGGTTTAGGGAGGGGGAGGGACGGTATCATTTGGAGTAAATTACGATTTACAGAGCTTATGTTTATATACGCTGCATTGAAAAATATAAAATAATATATGATACTGGCCGTTCCATTTCTTTCTGCTTTCACAGATGAGGGCATGTCTTTGGAGTTACAAATCAATATTACAGAGCATATTGTAACCGTAGGTTGCGTTTGAAAGCTATATTAGCTTGTTAATCTTTTATACCTTTCCACAAGACGCATGCCGTATTCGACTCGACGCAGGCTATTTTAGAAATGCATTAAACGCTGTTTTAATGTCCGGCTGCTGTGACTTTTGTGTTTGCCCTCTTCTTACATTGAAAGATATTCTTTGAACTGTATGTGGGACATCTAATTTTTGAGGGGTACACTGCGATTCGGTATTGTTAGGGCAGGGGGAACGGTATCAATTTGGAGAAAATTCAAGATTTACAGAAGCTAATGTTAATAGCTGATTTGAAAAATATATATGATACTGCCGTTCATTTTAGTTTCAAGATGAGGGCATGATTTGGAGTTACAAATATATCTACGAGCATATGTAACCGTAGGTTGCGTTTGAAGCTAAATTACGCTTGTTATCTTTTTCAACTTTCCACAAGACGCTCATTACGATCGGACGCAGCTAATATTGAAAATCGATTTACAAGCTGTTTTAATGTCGGCCTGCTGTGACTTTTGTGTTTGCCCATCTCTCCATTGAAAGATTATATCTTTGATATGTTGGTGTGATCTACATTTTGAGGGGTACATGCGATTCGGTTCCACTGGTTAGGCGCAGGGGGCGGTTATCAATTTGGAGAAATTCAAAGATTTAAGAGCTAATGTTACTATTCGCTGCATTGTGAAAAAAATATATATGATAATGGGTACATTTCTTTCAGCTTTCACAGGAGGGCATGATTTTGGAGTTACAAATAAATATTTACGAGCATATGAAGTTGGGTTGCGTTTTGAAAGTATATTACGCTTGTTAATATTTTAATACCTTCCACAAGACGCATCCGTATTACGACTCGACGCAGTATATAGAAATCGATTACAAGTGTTTTAATGCGGCTGCTGTGACTTTTGTGTTGCTCTTAATTGAAGATATATCTTTGAAATGTATGGTGTGATTCTACATTTTGAGGGGTCACAATCGCTTCGGTTCACTGGTTTAGGGCGGGGGACGGTATCAATTTGGAGAAAATTAAGTTTAAGAGCTAATGTTACTTACGTGCATTTGAAAAATTATATATGATAATGGCCGTTCCATTTCTTTCAGCTTTCAACAGGATGAGGCATGATTTGGAGTTAAAATCATATCTACAGAGATTGTAAGTAGGTTGCGTTTGAAAGCATATTACGCGTGTTAATGCTTTTATCACTTTCACAGAGCATCGTATAGGAATCGACGCAGCTAATATAGAAATCGCATTACAAGCCTGTTTTAATGTCTGGTCTGCTGTGACTTTTGTGTTTGCCCTCTTTAATTGAAGATATATCTTGAAATGTATGGTGTGTTTACCATTTTGAGGGGTCACATTTGCCGATACGGTTTCACTGGTTAGGGAGGAGGTACGGTATAATTTGGAGACATTAGATTTACAGAGCTAATGTTACTATAGTTGCATTTGAAAAAATATATTTGATACTGGCGTTTCCATTTCTTTCGCTTTCACAGATGAGGGCATGACTTTGGAGTTACAAATCAATTTTACAGGAGATATGTAACAGTAGGTTGGTTTGAAAGTTATATTACGTTGTTAATCTTTTATCACCTTTCCACAAGAGCAATCAGTATACGACTCGAGCAGTAATATGAAATGATTACAAGATGTTTTAATGTCGGTGCTGTGACTTTGTGTTTGCCCTCTCTACCTTTGAAGTATATCTTTGAAATGTATGGTGTGATCTAATTTGAGGGTCAATGCCGATCGGTTCATGGTTAGGGAGGGGGACGGTATCAATTTGGCGAAAATTCAAGATTTACTGAGTATGTTACATACGCTGATTTGAAATAATTATATGATATGGCGTTCATTTCTTTCAGTGTCACAGATGAGGGCATGACTTTGGAGTTACAAAATCAATATTACTGAGATATGTAACAGTAGGTTTGCGTTTGAAAGCCTTATTACGATTGTTAATTTTTATCACTTTCCTCAAGACGCATCCGTATACGATGAGAGCTAATATAGAAATCGATTACACGTGTTTTTAATGTCCGGCTGTGTGATTGTGTTTGCCCTCTCTACATTGAAGATAGTATCTTTGAAATGTATGTGTGATCTCATTTTGAGGGGGTCCACTGCCGATTGGGTTCATGGTTAGGGAGGGAGACGGTATAATTTGGAGAAAATTCACGAATTACGAGCTAATGTTACTATACGTGATTTGAAAAATATATATGGAATACTGGGGTTCATTTCTTCAGTTCACAGATGTGGGATGACTTTGGAGTTACAAATCATATTACAGAGCATACTGTAACCGTAGGTGCGTTTGAACGCTTATTAGCTTGTTATCTTTTATCACTTTCACAAAGACGCTCGTATACGACTCGACGCAGCTTAATGAAATGCATTATACAAGCGGTTTTTAATGTCGGCTGCTGTGACTTTTGTGTTTGCTCTTACATTGAAGATATATCTTTGAAACTGTATGTGTGATCTCATTTTGAGGGGTCACATGCCGAGTCGGTTCATCTGGTTAGGGCAGGGGACGTATCAATTTGGAGAAAATTCAAGATTTAAGAGTAATGTTACTATTACGGCATTTGAAAAAATATATATGATATGGCGTTCATTTCTTTGTTTCACAGATGAGGCATGACTTTGGAGTTAAAATCATATTACAGAGCATATGTAACGTAGGTTGCGTTGAAAGCTATTATTAGCTTGGTTAATTGTTATCACCTTTCCACAAGAACGGGACTCCGTATACGACTCGCGCAGTAATAAAGAAAATGCATACAGTGTTTTAAAGTCGGCTGCTGTGATTTTGTGTTTGCCTCTTACCATTGAAATATATCTTTGAATGTATGGTGTGTGATAACCTTTTGATGGGTACACTGCGATTCGCGCGTTCATGTTCACTGGTTAGGGCAGGGGGACTGTATCAATTTGGATGAGAAAATTCATGATTTACAGGGCTAATGTTAACTATACGACTGCATTTGAAAAATTATATATGTTAATGGCCGTTCCAATTTCTTCAGCTTTCACTGATGATGGGGACATGACTTTGGGAGTTACAATGATCAATATCTACAGAGCATATGTTACCGTAGGTTGCGTTTTGATAGCTTTATTACGCTTTGTTAATCTTTTATCACCTTTCACAAGACGCCTCCGTATACGACTCGACGCAGGCTAATATAGAATCGCATTATAAGCTGTTTTAATGTCCGGTGCTGATGACTTTGTGTTTGGCCCCTCTCTACCATTGAAGATATTATATATCTTTGAAATGTATTGCTTATGGTGTGATCTACATTTTGAGGGGTCACACTGACCGATTCGGTTCATGGTTAGGGGCAGGGGGACGTTCATTTTGGAGAAAATTCAGATTTACAGGAGCTAATGTTACGATTCGCTGCATTTGAAAAAAATATATATGATACTGGCCGTTCCATTTTCTTTCAGCTTTCACCGATGAGGGCCATGACTTTGGGGTTACAATCAATATCTACCAGAGCTATGTACACCGTAGGGGGGGATGGCGTTTGAAAGCTATATTACGTTGTTAATCTTTTCATCACCCCCTTTCCACAAGACGCATCCGTATACGACTCGACGCAGCTAATATAAGAAATCGCATTACATGCCTCTCCCTGTTTTAATGTCGGCTGCTGCTGATTTTGTATGTTTGCCCTCTCTACCATTGAAGATATATCTGTGAAATGTATGGTGTGATCTACATTTTGAGGGTCAACTGCCGATTCGGTTCACTGGTTAGGGCGGGGGACGGTATCAATTTGGAGGAAAATTCCAGATTTAACAGAGCTAATGTACTCTACGCTGCATTGAAAAAATATATATGAACTGGCGTTCCATTTCTTTCAGCTTTCTCAGATGTGGGGCCAATAAATGACTTTGGAGTTACTAAATCAATATCTACAGAGCTATGTAACCGTGGGTTGCGTTTGAAAGCTATATTACGATTGTTTATCTTTTTTATACACTTTCCACAAGACGCATCCGTATCCGACTCGACGCAGCTAATATAGAAATCGCAGTGACAGCCTGTTTTAATGTCCGCTGCTGTGACTTTGTGTTTGCCCCTCTCTACCATTGAAGGATTATCTTTGGAAATGTATGGTGTGGATCTACATTTTGAGGGTCAAACTGGCCGATTCGGTTCACTGGTTTTAGGGAGGGGGACGGTTATCAATTTTGGAGAAAATTCAAGTTTACAGAGCTAATGTTACTATACGCTGCATTTGAAAAATATATATGATACTGGCGTTCATTTCTTTCAGCTTTCCACAGATGAGGGCTTGACTTTGGAGTTACAATCAATATTACAGAGCTTATGTAACCGTAGGTTGCGTTTGAAAGCTATAGTACGCTGTTTAATCTTTTTTATCACCTTTCACAAGACGCATCCGTATACGGACTCGACGCAGCTAATATAGAAATCGCTTACAAGCCTTGTTTTAATGTCCGGCTGCGGTGACATTTGTGTTTGCCCTCTCTAACCATGAAGATATATCTTTGAAATGTATGGTGTGATCTACTTTTGGGGGTCACACTGCGATTCGGTTCATGGTTAGGGCAGGGGGACGGTATCAATTTGGAGAAAATTCAAGATTACAGAGCTAATGTTACTATTACGCTGCATTTGAAAAAATTATTATGATACTGGCTTTCCATTTTCTTTCAGCTTTCACAGATGAGGGCATGGACTTTGGAGTTACAAAATTCAATATCTACAGTGCATATGTAACGTAGGTTGCGTTTGAAAGCTTATATTACGCTTGTTAATCTTTTATACCTTTCCACAAGGACGCATCCTCGTTTACGACTCGACGCAGCGAATATAGAAATCGCATTACAAGCCTGTTTTAATTGTCGGCTGACGGTGACTTTTGTGTTGCCCCTCTCTACATTGAGGTATATCTTTGAAATGTATGGGTGTGATATACATTTGAGGGGTCACACTGCCGATTCGGTTCACTGTTAGGGCAGGGGGACGGTTATCAATTTGGAGAAATTTTCAAGATTTACAGAGTAATGTTTCTATAGCTGCCATTTGAAAAAATATTATGATTACTGGCCGTTCCATTTCTTTCAGCTTTCACAGATGAGGGCATGACTTTGGAGTTACAAATCAATATCTACAGAGCATATGTAACCGTAGGTTGCGTTTGAAAGCTATATTACGCTTGTTAATCTTTTATCACCTTTCCACAAGACGGCATCGTTATACGACTCGACGCAGCTAATATAGAAATCGCATTACAAGGCCGGTTGTTTAATGTCCGGCTGCTGTGGACTTTTGTGTTTGCCCCTCTCTACCATGAAGATATATCTTTGAAATGTATGGTGTGGATCTACATTTTGAGGGGTCACACTGCGATTCGGTTCAACTGGTTAGGGCAGGGGGACGGTAACAATTTGGAGAAAATTCAAGATTACAGTAGTAATGTTACTATACGCTGCATTTGAAAAATATGTATGATATGGCCTCGTTCATTTCTTTCAGCTTTCACCGATTGAGGGGCATGACTTTGGAGTTACAATATCAACTATCTACAGTCGATATGTAACCGTTAGGTTGCGTTTGAAAGCTTCTTAATACGCTTGTTAATCTTTTATTCACTTTCCACAAGAGCATCGCCGTATACGACTCGGACGCTGCTAATATAGAAATTGCCCCCCCCCCCCCCCCCCCCCCCCCATACAAGCCTGTTTTAATGTCCGGCTGCTGTGACTTTTGTGTTTTGGACCCTCTACTCATTGAAGATATATTTGAAATGTATTATATGGTGTGATCTACCCAATTTTGAGGGGTCCACACTGCCGATTCGGTTCACTGGTAGGGCAGGGGGGACGGTATCAATTTGGAGAAAATTCAAGATTTACAGAGCTAATGTTACTTTAAGCTGCATTTGAAAATATATTGATACGGCCGTTCCATTTCTGTTCAGCTTTCACAGATGAGGGCATGACTTTGGGTTACAAATCAATCTTACAGAGCATATGTAACCCGTTGGTGCGTTTGAAAGCTATATACGTTGTTTAATCTTGTTTATCACCTTTCACAAGACGCATCCGTATACGACTCGACGCAGCTAATATAGAAATCGCATTACAAGCCTGTTTTAATGTCGGGCTGCTGGACTTTTGTGTTTGCCCCTCTCTACCAGTGAAAGATATATCTATTGATATGTATGTGTGATTACATTTTGAGGGGTCACACTGCGATTCGGTTCACTGGTGTAGGGCAGGGGGACGGTATCAATTTGGACGAAAATTCATGATTTACTGAGCTAATGTTATATACCGCTGCCCATTTGAAAAATATATATGATACTGGCCGTTCATTTCTTTCAGCTTTCAACAGATGTAGGCATGGACTTGGGAGTTACAATCAAAATCTACAGTGCATATGTAACGTAGGTTGCGTTTGAAAGTAATTTATATTACGCTTGTTAAACTTTTATCACTTTTCCACAAGACGCATCCGTATACGTACTCGACGCAGTTAATATAGAAATCGCATTAACAAGCTGTTTTAATGTCCGGCTGCTGTGACTTTTGTGTTTGCCCCTCTCTACCATTGAAGATATATTTTGAAATGTTTATGGTGTGTTCTACTTTTTGAGGGGTCACACTGCCGAGATCGGTTCACTGGTTAGGGTCAGGGGGACGGTATCAATGGAGAAAATCAAAGATTTACAGAGCTAATGTTTACTATACGCTGCATTTGAGAAAAATATATTGTACTGTCCGTTCCATTTCTTTCATGCTTCACAGATGAGGGCATGACTTGGAGTTACAAATCAAATATCTACAGAGCATATGTAACGTAGGTTGCGTATTGAAAGTATTATTACGCTTGTTACTCTTTTATCACCTTTCCACAAGACGCATCGTATACGACTCGACGCAGCTAATATAGAAATCGCATTACAAGCCGTTTTAAAGTCCGGCTGCTGTGACTTTTTGTCGTTTGCCCTCTCTACCATGAAGATATATCTTTGAAATGTATGGGTGTGATCTACATTTTGAGGGTGTCATCACTGCCGATTCGGTTCACTGGTTAGGGCAGGGGGACGGTATCAATTTGGAGAAAATTCAAGATTTACAGAGCTAATGTTACTTTACTGCTGCATTTGAAAAAATCTATATGATACTGGCCGTTCATATCTTTCTTAGCTTTCACAGATGAGGGCATGACTTTGGAGTTACAATTCAATATCTACAGAGCGATGTAACGTAGGTGCGGTTTGAAAGCTATCTTACGCTTGTTAATCTTTTATCACCTTTCCACAAGGTAGATCCGTATACGACTCGACGCGCTAATATAGAAATCGCATTTACAAGCCTGTTTTAATTGTCCGGGTGCTGTGACTTTTGTGTTTGCCCCTCTCTACCCATGAAGATATACTCTTTGAAAATGTATGGTTTAATCTACATTTTGAGGGGTCACACTGCCGATTCGGTTCATGGTTAGGGGCAGGGGGGACGGTATCATTTGGAGAAAATTCAAGATTTACAGAGCTTTTGTTTAACTATACGCTGCATTTGAAAAAATATATATGATACTGGCAGTTCCATTTCTTTCAGCTCTTTCCAGCATGAGGCCATCGACAGTGGAGGTTACAAATCAATATTACAGAGCATATGTAACCTTAGGTTGCGTTGAAAGTATATTACGCTTTGTTAATCTTTTATCACTTTCCTCAAGACGCATCCGTATACGACTCGACGCTGCTAATATAGAAATAGCATGACAAGCATGTTTTTAATGTCCGGCTGCTGTGACTTTTGTGTTTGCCCTCTCTACCATTGAGTTATCCTTTGAAATGTTATGGTGTGATACATTTTGAGGGTCACATGGGGGGGGGCCCGATTCGGTTCACTGGTTAGGGCAGGGGGGGACGGTATCAAATTTGGAGAAAATTCATGATTTACAGAAGCTAATGTTACTATACGTTGCATTGAAAAATATATATGATACTGGCGTTCCCTTTCTTTCAGCTTCACAGATGAGGGCATGACTTTGGAGCTTTACAAATCATATCGACAGGAACATATGTAACCGTAGTTGCGTTTGAAAGCTATATTTACGCTTGTTAATCTTTTATCACCTTTCCACAAGTGACGCATCCGTATACGACTCGACGCAGCTAATATAGAAATCGCATTACAAGCCTGTTTTTAATGGACCGGCTGCTGTGACTTTTTGTGTTTGCCCCTCTATACCATTTGGAAGTATCTCTTGAAATGTATGGTGTGTGATCTACATTTTGGGGTTCACACTGCCGATTCGGTTCACTGGTTAGGCAGGGGGACGGTATCAATTTGGAGGAAAATTCAAGATTTTACAGAGCTAATGGTTACTATACGCTGCATTGAAAAATAGATATGATACTGGCCGTTCCATTTCTTTCAGCTTTCACAGAGAGGGCATGACTTTGGAGTTACAAATCACTATATACAGAGCATATGTAACGTAGGTGCGTTTGAAAGTATATTACGATTGTTAATCTTTTATCACCTTTCCACAAGACGCATCCGTATATCGACTCGACGCAGCTAATATAGAAATCGCATTACAAGCCTGTTTTAATGTCCGGCTGCTGCTGTGATTATGTGTTTGCGCCCCCCTCTCTACCATTGAAGATAGATCTTTGAAATGTATGGTGTGTTCTACATTTGTGAGGGGTCACCTGCCGATTCGGTTATGGTTAGGGGCAGGGGGGACGGTATCAATTTGGAGAAAATTCATGATTTACAGAGCTAATGTTACTTACGCTGCATTTGAAAAAATTTATATGTACTTGGCCGTTCTTTCTTAGTTTCACAGATGAAGGGCATGACTTTGGAGTTACAAAATCAATATCTACAGAGCATATGTAACCGTAGGTTGCGTTTGAAGCTATATTACGTTGTAATCTTTTATTCACTTTCCACCAAGACCGCATCCGTATACGACTCGACGCTGCTAATAATAGAAAATCGCATTACAAGCCTGTTTTAATGTCCGGCTGCCTGTGACATTTTGTTGTTTGCCCCTCTCTACCATTGAAGTTATATCTTTGAAATGAATGTGTGATTAATTTTTGAAAGGGGTCACATGCCGATTTATTCGGTTCACGGTTTAGGGCGGGGGACGTGTTCAATTTGGAGACAATTCAGATTTACAGAGCTAATGTTACTATACGCTGCATTGAAAAAAATATATATAGATACTGGCCGTTCCATTTCTTTCAGCTTTCACAGATGTGGGCATGACTTTGGAGTTACAAATCATATATATACAGAGGCATTATGTAACCGTAGGTTGCGTTTGAAAGCTATATTACGCTTGTTAATCTTTTATCACCTTTCCACAGAACGCGATCCGTATACGACTCGACGCAGCTAATATAGAAATCGCCCCCATTACAAGCCTGTTTTAAATGTCCTCGGCTGCTGAGGATTTTGTGTTTGCCCCTTCTCTACCATTGTACGATTATATCTTGAAATGTATGGTGTGATCTACATTTTGAACGGGTCACACGGCGATTCGGTTCACTGGTTAGGGAAGGGGGACGGTTTCAATTTGGAGAAACTTCAAGATTTACAGAGGCTAATGTTATATCGCTGCATTTTGAAAAAATTATCTGATATGCCGTTCCATTTCTTTCAGGCTTTCACAGGTTGGTGGGCATGACTTTTGGAGAGTTACAAATCAATATCTACAGAGCATATGTAACCGTAGGTTGCGTTTGATAGCTATATTACGCTTGTTAATCTTTATCACCTTTCACAACATGACGCATCGTTTACGACTCGTCGCAGCTAATATAGAAATCGGCATTGACAATGCCTGTTTTAATGTCCGGGCTGCTGTGACTTATTGTGGTTTGCCCCATCTCTTCCATGAAGATATATTTTGAAATGAGGTTGTGATCTACATATTTGAGGGGTCACACTGCCGATTCGGTTCACTGGTTAGGGCAGGGGGACCGGTATCATTTGGAGAAAATTCAAGATTTTACAGTGCTAATGTTACTTATTACGCGCATTTGAAAAAATATATATGATACTTGGACGTTCCATTTCTTTCAGCTTTCACAGATTGAGGCATGTACTTTGGAGTTACAAATCTATTTCTCAGACCATTGTAACCGTAGGTTGCGTTTGAAAGCTATATTACGCTTGTTAATCTTTATTCACCTTTCCTCAAGACGCATCCGTATAGGACTCGACCGCCAGTATTATAGAAATCGCCAGTACATGCCTGTTTTAATGTCCGGCTGCTGATGGACTTTTGTGTTTGCCCTTCTACATTGGAGATATTCTTTGAAATGTATGGTGTGATCTACATTTTGGAGGGGTCACACTGCCGATTTCGGTTCACTGGTTAGGGCAGGGGGGACGGTATCAAATTTGGAGAAAATTCAAAGTTTTACAGAGCTAAATGTTACTTTTACGCTGCATATTGAAAAAATTTTATGATATGGCGTTCATTTCTTTCAGCTTTCACAGATGAGGCCATGATTTGGAGTTACAAATCAATATCTACAGAGCATAATACCGTTAGGTTGCGTTTGAAAGCTATATTACGCTTGTTTAATCTTTTAT
Source organism: Mercenaria mercenaria (assembly GCF_021730395.1). Lineage (NCBI taxonomy): Eukaryota > Metazoa > Mollusca > Bivalvia > Venerida > Veneridae > Mercenaria > Mercenaria mercenaria. The sequence goes on along the minus strand of NC_069366.1, from coordinate 33,094,050 downwards.
CACCTTTACACAAAGACGCTCCGTATACGGACTCGGACGCAGCTAATATAGAAATCGCATTACTGAGCCTGTTTTAATGTCGGTGCTGTGACTTTTGTGTCTTGCCCCTCTTCTACCATTGAATGATATATTCTTGAAATGTATGGTGTGTTCTACATTTTGAGGGGTCACACTGGCCGATTTCGGTTCATGGTTAGGGAGGGGGACGGTATCAATTTGGAGAGAAAAATTCAAGATTTACAGAGCTAATGAAACTATACGCTGCATTTGATAAAATATATATGTACTGGCCGTTCATTTCTTTTCAGTTCACAGATGGGCATGACTTTTGGAGGACAAATCAATATCTACAGAGCATATGTAACCGTTGTTGCGGGAGTTTTGGGGGGGAAAGTATTATTACGCTTGTTAATCGTTTTCTATCACCGTTCCACAAGGACGCCCACATCCGTATACGACTCGACGCAGGCCTAACTAATATAGAAATCGCATTACAAGCCTGTTTTAATGTCGGCCTGCTGTGACTTTTGTTTTGCCCTCTTTCTTACATTGAAGATATCTTTGGAAAGGTATGGTGTGATCTACATTTTGAAGGGGTCACCACTGCGATTCCCGTTCAATGGTTTTAGGGCAGGGGGACGGTATCAATTTGGAGAAATTCAAGATTTACAGAGCTAATGTTACTATACGCTGCATTTTGAAAAAATTATATATGATACTGGCCGTTCCATTTCTTTCAGCTTCATCAGTTGTGGGCATGACTTTGGAGTTACAAATCAATATCTACAGAGCATATGTAACCGTAGGTTGCGTTTGAAAGCTATATTACGCTTGTTAATCTTTTATCACCTTTCCACAAGACTCATCCGTATACGACTCGACGCATCTAATATAGAAATCGCATTTACAAGCCAGTTTTAAGGTCCGGACTGCTGTGACTTTGTGTTTTGCACCCTCTCTACCATTGAAGATATATCTTTGGAAATGTATGTGTGATCTACATTTTGAGGGGTCATACTGCCGATTCGGTCACTGGTTAGGGCAGTGGGAGACACGGTATCAATTTGGGAAGAAAATTCAAGATTTTACAGAGCTAATGTTACTATACGCTGCATTTGAAAAATATATATTGTTACTTGGCCGTTCCATTTCTTTCAGTCTTTCACTGTTTGAGGGCATGACTTTGGGAGTTACAAAATCAATATCTACAGAGCATATGTACACCGTTTTTAGGTTGGTTTGAAAGTTTTATTACGCTTTGTTATCTTTTATCACCTTTCCACAAGGACGCATCCTTATCGATCGCGCAGTATATAGAAATCGCATTACAAGCCTGTTTTAATGTCCGGCCTGCTGTGCCTTTGTGTTTGCCCTCTCTACCATTGAAATTTATCTTTGAAATGTATGGATGTGATCTCCATTTTGAGGGGTCACCCCTGCCGATCGGTTCACTGGTTATGGCAGGGGGACGGTATTCAATTTGGAGAAAATTCCAGCTTTACAGAGCTCATGCCCTCCTCCTTTTATACTCCCCCCCCCCCCCCCCTCCCTTCCCTACCATTTCCCCATTCTACTATACGCTGCAATTTGGAAAAATATATATGATACTGGCCGTGCCATTTCTTTCAGCTTTCACAGATGAGGCAATGACTTTGGACGTTACAAATCAATATCTACAGGAGCATATGTACCGTAGGTTGCGTTTGAAAGTATAATTCGCTTGTTTTCTTTTATCACCTTTCCACAAGGACGCATCCGTATACGGACTCGACGCAGCTTAATATAGAAATCGATTACATAGCCTTTATAATGTCCGGCTGCTGTGACTATTGTGTTTGCCCCTCTCTACCATTGAAGATATATCTTTGAAATGTTGGTGTGATCTACTTTTGAGGGGGTCACACTGCGATTCGGCTTCACTGGTTAGGGCAGAGGGGTCGGATTCAAATTTGGAGAAAATTCAAGATTACAGAGTAATGTTATTACTATACGCTGCATTTGAAAAAATATATATGATACTGGCCGGTTCCCATTTCTTTCAGCTTTCAAAGATGAGGGCATGACTTTGGAGTACACTGTCAATATCTACAGATGATATGTAACGTTAGGTTGCGTTGAAGCTATATTTACGCTTTGCTGTTAATCTTTTATCACCTTTCCACAAGACGCGCATCCGAATACGACTCGACGCAGCTAATATAGAAAATCGCATTAACAAAGCCTGTTTTAATGTCCGGCGGCTGGACTTTTGTGTTTGCCCCTCTCTACCATTGATGATATATCTTTGAAATGTATGGTGTGATCTACTTTTGAACGGGCGTTCCACTGCCGATCGGTTTTTCACTGGTTTAGGGCAGGGGGCCGGTATCATATTTGGAGAAAATTCAAGATTTACAGAGTAATGTTACTATCGCTTGCATTCTGAAAAACATATTTATGATACTATTTGGCCGTTCCATTTCTTTCAGCTTTCACAGTGAGGGCATCATGACCTTTGGAGTTACAATCAATATCTACAGGCATATGTATGTCCGTAGGGTTGCGTTGGAAAGTATTATACGCTTGTTAATCTTTTATCACCTTTCCACAAGAGCATCCGTATACGACTCGGACGCAGTTAATATAGAAATCGCATTACAAGCCTGTTTTATGTCCGGCTGCTGTGACTTTTGTTGTTTGCCCCTCTCTACATTGAAGATATATCTTTGAAAATGTATGGTGTGTCTACATGTGATGGGGTCACACTGCCGATTCGGTTCACTGGTTAGGGCAGGGGGACGGTATCACTTTGGAGAAAATTCAAGATTTTCAGAGCTAATGTTACTAACGCTGCATTTGAAAAAATATATATGATACTGGCCGCGTTCCATTTCTTTCAGCTTTCACAGATGAGGCCCAATTTTTTGACTTTGAGTTTCAAATCAATATCTACAGAGATATGTACCCGTAGGGTTGCGTTTTGAAAGCTATATTACGCTTGTTAATCTTTTTTCAGACCTTTCCACCAGACGCATTCCGTATACGACTCGACGCAGCTAATATGAAATCGCATTACAAGCCTGTTTTAATGATCCGGCTGCTGTGACTTTTGTGTTTTGCCACTCTTACATTGAAGTTATCTTTGAAATGTATGGTGTGATCTTACGATTTTGAGGGGTCACACTGCCGATTCGGTTCCATGGTTTAGGGCAGGGGGGACGGTGATCAATTTGAGAGAAAATTCTCATAGATTTACAGAGCTAATGTTACTTATACGGCTGCATTTGAAAAATTTTATATGATACTGGCCGTTCCATTTCTTTGCTTTCCACCGATGAGGGCATGACTTTGGAGTTACAAATCAATATCTACAGGCCATATGTAACGTAGGTTGCGTTTGAAGCTATATTACGCTTGTTATTCTTTTATCACCTGTTTCCTCAGACGCATCCGTATACGACTCGACGCAAGTAATCTAGACATCGCCATTCCCCCCCCCCCCCCCACCCCCCCCACGGTGTTATAATGTCCGGCTGCCTGTGACTTTTGTGTTTGACCCTCTCTTACCATTGATGATTATATCTTTGAATTGTTGGTGTGATTACATTTTTGAGGGGTCACACGGCCGATGCGGTTCATGGTTGGGCGGGCGGACGGTATCAATTTGGAGAAAATTCAAGATTTACAGAGCTAATGTTACTTATACGCTGCATTTGAAAATTATTATGTATAATGGCCGTTCCATTTTCTTTAGCTTTCACAGATGAGGGCATGGACTTGGGAGTTACAAATCAATATCTACTGAGATATGTTAACCGTAGGTTGCGTTTGAAAAGCTATATTACGCTTGTATCTTTTATCACCTTTCCACAAGACGCATCCGTATTCGGCTACATCGATCGCAGCTAATTAGGAATCGCATTACAAGCCTGTTTTAAATGACGGCTGCTGTGACTTTTGTGTTTGCCCCTCTATACCCATTGAAGAATATCTTTGAAAATGTAGTGTGATATACATTTTGAGGGTGTCACACTGCCGATTCGGGTACCTGGTTGGGCTGTGGGGACGGTATCAATTTGGAGAAAATTCAAGAGATTTACAGGCTAATGTTACTATTCGCTGCATTTGAAAAAATATATATGATAATGGCCGTTCCAATTTCTTTCAGCTTTTCACAGATGAGGCATGACTTTGGAGTTACAAATCAATATCTCAGAGCATATGTAACGTAGGTTGCGTTTGAAAGCTATATTTCGCTTGTTAATCTTTTACAACTTTCACAAGACGCATCGTATACGACTCGGACGCAGTAAGATAGAAATCGCATTACAAGCCTGTTTTAATGTCACGGCTGCTGTGACTTTTGTGGTTTGCCCCTCTCTACCATTGAGATATATCTTTGAAAATGTATGGTGTGATCTAATTTTGAGGGTTCACCACTGCCGATTCGGTTCAATGAGTTAGTGGCAGGGGACGGTATCAATTTGGAGATGAAATTCAGGATTTACATGAGCTAATGTTACTATAGCATGCATTGAAAAATATATATGATACTGGGCGGTTCCATTTCTTTCAGCTTTACACAGATGTGGGCATGACTTTGGAGTTACAAATCAATATCTACAGAGCATATGTAACCCGTAGGTTGCGTTGGAAAGCTATATTACGCTTGTTAATTCTTTTATCACCTTTCCACAAGACGCATCCGTATTCGTCTCGTCGCAGATAATATAGAAATCGCATTACAAGCTGTTTTAATGTTCGGCTGCTGTGACTTTTTTGTTTGCCCCTCTCTACCATTGAAGATTATTATCTTTGAAATGTATGGTTTGTGATCTACATTTGTAGGGGTCACACTGCCGATTCGGTTCACTGTTTAGGGCAGGAGGGACGGTTCAATTTGGAGAAAATTCAAGATTTACTTTTTTGCACGAGCTAATTGTTAACTATACGCTGCATTTGAACACTATATATAATGATAACTGGCCGTTCATTTCTTTCAGCTTTCCACAGATGAGGGCATGACTTTGGAGTTACAAATCAATATCTACAGAGCATTATGTAACCGTTTTAGGTTGCGTTTGAAAGCTATATTACGCTTGTATTTCTTTTTTCACCTTTCCACAAGACGCATCCGTATACGTACTCGACCGCAGCATATAGATAATGGCATTACAAAGCTGTTTTAATGTCCGGCTGCTGTGCTTTTGTGTTTGCCCCTCTCTTCTTTGAAGATTATCTTTGAAATGTATGGTGTGATCTACATTTTGAGGGGTCACACTGCCGATCGGTTCACTGGTTAGGGCAGGGGGCGGTATCAATTTTGGAGAAAATTTCAATATTTACAGAGCTAATGTTTACTATACGCTGCATTTGAAAAAATTTATATGAACTGGCCGTTCCATTTTTTCAGCTTTCACAGATGAGGGCATGACTTTTGAGTTACAAATCAATATCTACAGAGCAGATGTACCGTAGGTTGGTTTGAAAGCTATATTACGCCTTGTTAATCTTTTATCACCTTTCCACAAGAGCGCATCCGTATACGACTCCACGCCTCCAATATAGAAATCGCATTACAAGGCTGTTTTAATGTCCGGCTGCTGTGACTTTTGTGTTTGACCCTCTCTACCATTGAAGATATATCTTTGAAATGTTTGGTGTGATCTACATTTTGAGGGGTCACCACTGCGTCGTCGGTTCACTGGTTAGGGCAGGGGGACGGTATCAATTTGGAGGGAAAATTCAAGAATTTACAGAAGCTAATGTTACTATACGCTGCATTGAAAAAATTTATTATGATACTGGCCGTTCCATTTCTTTCAGCTTGCTCAGATGAGGGCATGACGTTGGAGTATCAAATCAATATCTACAGAGCATATGTAACCGTAGGTTGCGTTTGAAAGCTATATTACGCTTGTTAATCTTTTATCACCTTTTCCACCAGACGCATCCGTATACGTTCGACGCATGCTAAATCGGCACCTGCATTACAAGCCTGTTTTAATGTCCGGCTGCTGTGTTTTTGTGTTTGCCCCTCTTACCATTGGAAGTATATCTTTTAAATGTATGGTTGTGATCTACATTTGAGGGGTCACACTGCTCGATTCGGTTCACTGGTTAGCAGGGGGACGGTATCAATTTGGAGCAATTCAGATTGACGAGCTAATGTTACTATACGCTGCATTTGAAATAATATATATGATACTGCCGTTCCATTTCTTTCTGCTTTCACAGATGAGGGCATGGACTTTGGAGTTACAAATCAAGATCTACAGAGCATTATGTACCGTAGGTTGCGTTGAAAGCTATATTACGCTTGTTAATCTTTTATCCACCTTTCCACAAGCGCTATCCGTATTACGACTCCGCGCAGGCTAATATAGAAATCGCATTACAGCCTGTTTTTAATGTCCGGCTGCTTGTTGACCTTTTGTGTTTGCCCCTCTCTACCAATTGAGATATTATCTTTGAAATGTATGGTGTGATCTACATTTTGAGGGGTCCACATGCCGTTCGGAGTTCATGGTTAGGGCTGGGGGGACGTATCCAATTTTGGAGAAAATTCATAGATTACAGAGCTAATGTTACTATACGCTGCATTTGAAAAAATATATATGATACTGGCCGTTCCATTTCTTTCAGCTTTCTCAGATGAGGGCATGACTTTGGAGTTACAAATCATTTTCTACTCAGAGGCATATGTACCGTAGGTTGGTTGGAAAAGCTATATTACGCTTGTTATCTTTGTTTCACTTTACTCAAGTACGCAATTCCGTATACGACTCGACGCAGCTATTTTGAAATCGCATTTAAAGCCTGTTTTTATGTCGGCTGCTGTGACTTTTGTGTTTGCCCCTCTTACCCATTGAAGATATATCTTTGTGTATTGTATGTGTGATCTACATTTGAGGGGTCACACTGCCGCATTCGGTTTCACTGGTTGGGCAGGGGGAGGTATCAATTTGGAGAAAATTCAAGATTTACAGAGCTATTGTTTCTAGGTCGCGAATGTGGGTAAAAAGATATATGATTACTGGGCCGTTCCATTTTTTCAGCTTTCACATTGGGGCATGACTTTGGAGTTACAAATCAATATCTACAGAGCATATGGTAACGTAGGTTGCGTTTTGAAAGCTTGATTTCGCTTGTTAATCTGTTATGCACCTTTCACAAGACGCATCAGTATCGACTCGACGCAGCTTAATATTAGAAATCGCATTACAAGCTGTTTAATGTCCGGTGCTGTGACTTTTGTGTTTGCCCTCTCTACCATTGAAGCTATATCTTTGAAATGTATGGTGTGATTACATTTTGAGGGGTCACACTGCCGATTCGGTTTACTGGTTTTAGGGGCAGTGGGGACGGTATCAATTGGAGAAAAATTCAAGATTTTACTGCGCTAATGTTACTATTACGCTGCATTTGAAAAAATATATATGATACTGGCCGTTCCATTTCTTTCAGCTTTCACAGATGAGGGGCATGATTTGGAGTTACAAATCAATAATTACAGAGCATATGTAACCGTAGGTTGCGTTTTTGAAAGCTATATTCGACTTGTTAATCTTTATCACCTTTCCACAAGGACGATCCGTATTAGACTCGACGCAGTAATATAGAAATCGCATGAAAGCCTGTTTTAATGTCGGCTGCTGTGGACTTTTGTCGTTTGCCCTCTCTATCCCATGAAGATATATCTTTTGAAAGGTGGTGCGATTACCTCATTTGAGGGGTCACACTGCCGATTCGGTTCACTGGTTTTTTGGGCAGGGGGACGGTAATCATATGTTTGGAGAAAATTCAAGATTTACAGAGCTATTGTTACTTATACGCTGCATTTGAAAAAATTTATATGATACTGGACGTTCCATTTCTATCAGATTTCACGATTGAGGGGCAGACTTTGGAGTTACAAATCAAGATCTTACAGAGATATGTAACCGTAGGTTGGTTTTGAAGCTATATTCACGCTTGTTAATCTTTTATCCCGTTCCACATAGACGCATCCGTATACGGACTTCGGACGCAGCTACTATAGAAATCGCATTACAAGCCTGTTTTAATGTCAGGCTGCTGTGGACTTTTGTGTTTGCCCTCCTCTACCATTGAAGATATATCTTTGAAAAGTATGTGTGATCTACATTTTGGAGGGTCACACTCTGCCGATTCGGTTCACTGAGGTAGGGCAGGGGGACGGTATCAATGTGTAAGAAATTTCAAAGTTTACATAGCTAATGTGAACTATACGCTGCATTTGAAAAAAGATATATGATACTGGCCGTTCCATTTCTTTCAGCTTTCACAGATGAGGCATGACTTTGGAGTTACAATTCAATATTACAGAGCATATGTAACCGTTAGGTTGCGTTTGAAAGCTATATTACGCTTGTTAATCTTTTATGCACCTTTCCACAAGACGCATCCGTATACGACTCGACGCAGCTAATAGAGAAATCGAATTACATAGCCTGTTTTAATGTTCCGGATGACTGTGACTTTTGTGTTTGGCCCCTCTCTACCCATTGGAAGATATATCTTGAAATGTACTATGGTGTGATCTACATTTTGAGGGGGTCACAACGCTGCCGATTCGGAGTTCAAGGTTTAGGGCAGGGGGCGGTATCAATTTGGAGAAATTCAAGAATTTACAGAGCTACTGTTACTATACCGCTGCATTTGAAAAAATATATATGATACTGGCCGTTCATTTCTTTCAGCTTTTCACCAGATGAGGCAGACTTTGGAGTTACAAATCAATTATCTACAGTGAGCATATGTACGTAGTTGCGTTTGATAGCTATATTAGCTTGTTAATCTTTATCACTTTCCACAAGACGCATCCGTAGACGACTCGAGCAGCTAATATAGAAATCGCATTACAAGCCTGTTGTAATGTTCGGTGCTGTGACTTTTGTGTTTGCCCCTCTCGTTACATTAAGATATATCTTTGACATGTATGGGTTGTGATTACCATTTTTGAGGGGATCCACCACTGCCGATTCGGTTCACTGGCTTGGGCAGGGGGACGGTATCAATTTGGAGAAAAATTCAAGATTTAAGAGGCTAATGTTACTTTAACGCTGCATTTGAAAAAATATATATGCTACTGGCCGTTCCCATTTCTTTCAGCTTTTCACAGATGAGGGCATGGAACTTTGGTGTTACAAATCAATATCTACAGAGCATATGTAACCGGAGTTGCGTTTGAATGCTATATTACGCTTGTTAAATCTTTTATCACCTTTCACAAGGATCGCATCCGGATACGACTCGACGCAGCCTATATAGAAATCGCATTACAAGCCTGTTTTAATGTCGGCTGCTGTGACTTTTGTGTTGTGCCCCTCTTACATTGATGAAAATATCTTTGGAAATGTATGGTGTGATCTACATTTTGAGGGGTCCACACTGCCGATTCGGTTCATGGGTAGGGCAGGGGGACGTTTCAATTGGGAGATAATTCAAGGTTTAACAGAGCTAATGTTACTCTACGCTGCATTTGAAAAAAATATCTATGATACTGGCCGTTCCATTTCTTCAGCTTTCACAGATGAGAGCATGACTTGAGTTACAAATCAATATCTACAGTGCATATGTAACCGTAGTTGCGCGTTGAAAGCTATATTACGCTTGTTAATCTTTTATCACCTTTCCACAAGACGCATCCGTTTATACGACTCGACGCAGCCTAATATAGAAATCGCATTACAAGCCTGTTTTAATGTCCGGCTGCCTGTGATTTTGTGGTGTTTGCCCCTCTCTACCATTGAAGATATATCTTTGAAATGTCTGGTGTGATCTACATTTTGAGGGGTCACACGGCGATCGGTTCTCTGGTTAGGCAGGGGAGCGGTATCAATTTGGGAGAAAATTCAAGATTTACAGATGCTAATGTTACTATACGCTGCATTGAAAAAAAATTATATGATACTGGCCGATCCATTTCATTTCAGCTTTACAGTGAGGCATGACTTTGGAGTACAAATCAATATCTACAGAGCTTATGTAACGTAGGTTGAGTTGAAAGATATATTACGCTTGTTAATTTTTATCACCTTTCCACAAGGGACGATCCGTATACGACTCGACGCAGTGCTATATAGAAATATCGCATACAAGACTGTTTTAATGTCGGCTGCTGTGTCTTCTTTGTGTTTGCCCCACTCTACATTGATAGATATATCTTTGGAAATGTATGGTGTGTCTGCATTTTGAGGGGTCACCACTTGCCGATTCGGTTCATGGTATCGTGGCCGGGGAACGGTATCATTTGGAGAAAATTAAGATTTTACTGAGTAATGTTACTATACGCTGCATTGAAAAAATATATATTGATACTGGCGTTCCATTTCTTTCAGCCATTCACAGAATGAGGGCATGAATTTGGAGTTACAAATCATATTCAGAGCAATATGTAATCCGTAGGTAGCGTTTGAAAGCTATATTAGCTTAGTTAATCTTTTATCACCTTTCCACAAGGACGCATCGTATATACGACTCGACGCAGCTAATATAGAAATGCATTACAAGCCTGTTTTATTGTCCGGCTTGCTGTGGATTTTGTGTTTGACCCCTCTCTACCATTGCAGATAATATCTTTGAATGTATGGAGTGATCTACCTTTTGAGGGGGTCACACTGCGATTCGGTTCACTGGTTAGGGCCGGGGACGGTATCAATTTGGAGAAAATTCAAGATTTACAGAGCTAATGTTACTATACGCTGCATTTGAAAAAATATATATGATACTGGCGTTCCATTTCTTTCAGCTTTCACAAGATGAGGGCATGGACTTTGGAGTTACAATCATTATTACTGAGCTATGTAACCGTAGGTTGCGTTTGAAAGCTATTATACGCTTGTTAATCGTTTTATCAACTGTCCACAAGGACGATTCCGTATTCGACTCGGACGCTGCTAATATAGAAATCGCATTACAAGCCTGTTTTAATGTCCGGCTGCTGTGACTTTTGTGTTTGCCCCTCTCTACCATTGAAGATATATCTTTGAAATGTTATGGTGTGATCTACATTTTTGAGGGGTCACACTGCCGGATTCGGTTCACTGTTAGTGGCAGGGGACGTTGTCAAATTTGGAGAAAAATTCAAGATGTACAGAGATTATGTACGTTTACTATACGCTGCATTTGAAAAAATATATATGATACTGGCCGTTCCATTTCTTTCAGCTTTCACAGATGAGGGCATGACTTTGGAGTTACAAATCAATATCTACAGAGCATATGTAACCGTAGGTTGCGTTTGAAAGCTATATTACGCTTGTTAATCTTTTATCACCTTTCCACAAGACGCATCCGTATACGACTCGACGCAGCTAATATAGAAATCGCATTACAAGCCTGTTTTAATGTCCGGCTGCTGTGACTTTTGTGTTTGCCCCTCTCTACCATTGAAGATATATCTTTGAAATGTATGGTGTGATCTACATTTTGAGGGGTCACACTGCCGATTCGGTTCACTGGTTAGGGCAGGGGGACGGTATCAATTTGGAGAAAATTCAAGATTTACAGAGCTAATGTTACTATACGCTGCATTTGAAAAAATATATATGATACTGGCCGTTCCATTTCTTTCAGCTTTCACAGATGAGGGCATGACTTTGGAGTTACAAATCAATATCTACAGAGCATATGTAACCGTAGGTTGCGTTTAAAACTTTTATTATTTTTGTTTTAACCCTTTTTTCCCTTTCCCACAAGACGCTTTCCGTATACGACTGGACGCAGCAATATAGAAATCGCTTTTACAACCCTGTTTTAATGCCCGGTGCTGTAAACTTTTGTTTCCCCCTCTCTACCATAAAGGGTATATTTTTAAAATGATGGTGGATCTACTTTTGGGGGGGTTCACACTGCCGATTGGGGTTCACGGTTTTGGGCGGGGGGACGGTAAAATTTTGGAGAAAATTTCAAGATTTACAGACTAATTTTAAACTAACGCGCATTTAAAAAAATAAAATATGATACGGGCCTTTCCATTTCTTTCAGCTTCCACAGATGGGGGAAAGACTTTGGATTTTACAAATTTAAAAACTACAGAGCATATGAAAACCGAAAGGTTTGGGTTTTTGAAAGTTTATTTTACGCTTGTTAATCTTTTATCCCCTTTCCACAAGCCCGCACCCGGGATACACTCGACGCAGCTAATATAAAAATCGCATTACAACCCTGTTTTAATTTTGGGTGCTGTGATTTTGTGTTTGCCCCTCTTTTTTTTACCATTGAAGATATATCTTTGAAATGTAGGGGTGTAAATCTACATTTTGGGGGGTCCCCACCCCGATTGGGTTTCACTGGTTAGGGCGGGGGGGACGGTATAAATTTTGGAAAAAATTCAAAAATTTACAACCCTAATGTTCCTATACGCTCCATTTGAAAAAATATATTATGATACGGCCTTTTTCCTTTTTTTTCATTTTTTCACGATGGGGCAGACTTTGGGGGTTAAAATTTAAATACTACAGGGGCATATGTAACCGAAGGTTGCTTTTGAAAAAGTTTATTTACGCTTTTTTAATTTTTTTTATCCCCTTTTCCACAAGACGCACCGAAACGACCCGACGAAGTAATATAAAAATGAAATTACAAGCCTGTTTTAATGCCCGGCTGCTGTGACTTTTGTTTTTTTGCCCCTTCTCCCATTGAAGATATATTTTTGAAATGTATGGGGGGATCTACTTTTTGGGGGGGTCCACTGCCTTTTTTCGGTTCATTGGTTAGGGCGGGGGGAGGGTATAAATTTGGGAGAAAACCCCAAGATTTACAGGGCAATTTTTATATAGGGGTGATTTAAAAAATATAATAAATACGGGCCTTTCCCATTTTTTTTCATTTTCCCACAAGGAGGGCATTTTTGGGATTTAAAATTTTTAATATCTAAGAGCTATGAAAAACCGTAGGTTGGTTTTAAAAGCTATATTACCTTTTTAAATTCTTTTATCCCTTTTCCCAAAAGGACGCATCCGTTAGGGTTTCGAGGGCACAAATATAAAAATCGCATTACCCCTGTTTTAATGTGGGGGGGGCTGCTGTGCCTTTTGTGTTTCCCCCCTCTCAAACCTTGAAAAATATATTTTTGAAAGGTATGGTGGATCTACATTTTGGGGGGTTTCACATTCCCGTTTGGGTTTCACGGGTTGGGGCCAGGGGGAGGGTTTTAAATTTGGAAAAAATTTCAAGATTTACAGAGCTAATGTTACTATACGCTCCCCCCCTTTGGGAAAAAATATATATTTACTGGCCTTTTCCATTTCTTTCAGTTTCACAGATGGGGGCCCTGACTTTGAGTTACAAATTAATTTTCCACGGGACATATGAAACCTTTGGTTTTGCGTTTGAAAGTATATTACGCTTTTTAATTTTTTAATCATTTTCACAAACGCATCCTTTATACACTCGACGCAGCAATATAGAAATCCTTTAAACCTTTTTTAATGCCCGGCTGCTGTGATTTTTGTGTTTGCCCCTCTCTACCATTAAAAGATATTTTTGGAAATGTATGGTGTGATCTACATTTTTTGGGGTCACACTGGAGGCCCGGTTAGGGCGGGGGGACGGTATCAATTTGGAAAAAATTAAAGGATTTAAGAGCTAATGTTACTATACCTGCATTTGAAAAAAATATATATGATAGGGCCCCTTTCCCCATTTCTTTCAGCTTTCCAGATGGGGGCAGGGATTTTGGGGTTTTTAAAAAATTTAATATCTACGAGCATATGTAAAAAAAGGTTCTTTTGGGAAAGCTTTTATTACGTTTTTAATCTTTTTTTCCCCCTTTTCCACAAGACGAACCGTATACGATCGACGCACTAATATAGAAATCCAAAAAGGCCTTTTTAATGCCCGGGTTTGTTTGTAAAACTTTTTTGTTTCCCCCTCTCTCCCCTTTTGAAATTTATCTTTGAAAGTATGGTTTTGATTATTTTTTGAGGGGCCCACACTGCCGTTTTTGGGTTTTCACGGGTTTTGGGGCGGGGGAACGGTATAATTTTGGAGAAAAATAAGTTTTAAAAGAGCAAAATGTTACTATACCTGCATTTAAAAAAATATATTTGATACCTGGCCGTTCCATTTTTTTAGTTTTACGGGAGTGGGGGCGGGGATTTTGGGAGTTACAAATTAATATTACAGAAGCATATGAAACCGAAAGGTTGCTTTTTAAAAGCTATATTACGCTTTTAATTTTTTATCCCCTTTTCCACAAGACGATCCGTATACGACTCGACGCGGGCTAATATAGAAATCGATTACAACCTTTTTTAATTTCCGGGCTGCTGTGACTTTTGTTTTTGCCCCCCTCTCCCCAATTGAAGTATATCTTTAAAATGTAGGGTGTATCTACATGGGGGTCCACTGCCGTTCGGTTCGGGGGTTTGGGGCGGGGGGGAGGGTATAAATTTTGGAGAAAATTAAAGTTTTTTAAGAGCAAAGGTTACTATACGCTGCATTTAAAAAAATATAATATACTGGCCGTTCCTTTTCTTTCAGCTTTACAGATGGGGGCATGATTTTTGGATTTAAAAATTAATTTTTACAGGATATGTAACCTTTGGGGTTGCTTTTGAAAGCTAAAATTACCTGTTAATTTTTTATCATTTTTCCCAAAAGGGCGCACCCGTAAACGACTCGACGCCTAAAAAAAGGCTTTACAAGTTTTTAAGGGCCGGGCTGCTGTGACTTTTTTTGTTTCCCCCTCTCTACCATTGAAAAATATATTTTTTGGAAATGTAGGGTTTGTGATCTACATTTTGAGGGGTCACATTGCCGTTCTTTTCACGGGTTTAAGGGCAGGGGGGGGTTATCAATTTGGGGGGAAAATTAAGATTTCCCGAGCAAATTTACAAACGCTGCATTTAAAAAAAATATATATGATACGGGCCCGTTCCATTTCTTCAGTTTTTCACAGATGGGGAAATGACTTTGGAGTTACAAATTAATATTCAGAGTATTTAACCGTGGGTTTGCGTTTAAAAAGCATATTACCCCCTTGTTTTTTTTTTATCCCCTTTTCCCACAAGACGCCCCCGTTACCCCTCGAGGGCAGCTAATAAGAAATCGCATTAAAAACCTTTTTTTAAGGTCCGGCGCTTGATTTTGTTTCCCCCTTCTCTACTTTGGGAAGATTTATCTTTGAAATGTAGGGTGGGGAATTATTTTTTTGAGGGTCCACTGCCGATTGGGTTAAAGGGTTAGGGCAGGGGACGGTTTCAATTTGGAAAAAATTTCAAGATTTACGAGCTAATTTTACTATACGCGCTTTTTAAAAAATATAAAAAAAAACGGGCCCTTTTCCATTTTTTTTCAGTTTTTCCAGATGAGGGCATAAATTTGGAGTTCCCCAAATTAATATTTACAGAGAAATATGTAACCGTGGGTTTGCTTTTGGGAAAGCTATTTACGCTTTTTAAATCTTTTTCCCCTTTCCACAAGAACCGTATACGACTCGACGCAGTAATTTTAAAAAATCGCATTACAACCCTGTTTTAATGTCCGGCTGCGTAAATTTTTGTTTTTGGCCCCTCTCTACCATTGAAGATATATCTTTAAAAGTAGGTGTGACTACTTTTTAGGGGTCACACTGCGTTTGGGTTTTCACTGGTTGGGGCAGGGGGACGGTACCAATTTTGGAAAAAATTTCAAGATTTAAGAGCTAATGTTACTAAAAACGTCCCTTTTAAAAAAAATAATATGATACGGCCCTTTCCATTTCTTTCAGTTTTCCCACGTGAGGGCAGGGCTTTGGGAGTTAAAAATTTAATTCTACAGAGCAATGTAACCGAGGTTGCTTTTGAAACCCTATTTTTACCTTTTTAATTTTTTATCACCTTTCCACAAGCCGAAACCCGGGTATACGACTCGACGCAGCTAATTTTAAAAAAATCGCTTTAAAACCCTGTTTTAATGTCCGGCTGCGTGACTTTTGTGTTTGCCCCCTCTCCCATTGAAGAAATATTTTTGGGAAATGTATGGTGTAAATCTACATTTTGGGGGGGTCACACTGCCGTTTCGGTTCACGGGTTAGGGGGGGGGAGGGTTTCAATTTGGAAAAAAAATTCAAGTTTTTACAAAAGAAATTTTTACTATACGCTGCTTTTGAAAAAATATATAAAAAACTGGCCTTTCCCTTTTCTTTCAGCTTTCAAAAAAAAGATGGGGGCCGACTTTGAGTTCCAAATTAATATTACAGAGCATATGAAAACCTTTAGGTTGGGGTTTGAAACTATATTACGCTTGTTAATTTTTTATCACCTTTCCCAAGACGCATCCTTTATACGACTCGACGCAGCAAATAAAGAAATCGCATTACAAGCCTTTTTTAAAGCCGGGCTGCGGGGTTTTTTGTTTTTCCCCCTCTCTCCCATTGAAAAATATCTTTAAATGTTGGTGTGATTCCATTTTGGGGGGTTCCACCCCCAATTCGGTTCACTGTTGGGGCGGGGGGGACGGTATCAATTTGGAAAAATTAAAGTTTTAAGACTAATGTTAACGCTGCATTTGAAAAAAAAATTTTATGATACTGGCTTTCCTTTTCTTTCAGTTTTTCCAAGAGGGGGGGCCCTGACTTTGGATTTAAAAAAATTAATTTTAAAAGAGCATATGAAACCCGGGGTTTGCTTTTTTTAAAACCCTATTTTACGCTTTTAAAATTTTTTATCCCCTTTCCAAAAGGGCCCATCCAATACGCCCTCGACCCCAGCAATTAAGAAATCGCTTTTAAAAGCCTTTTTTTAATGCCCGGGGTTGCTGTGACTTTTGTTTTTTGGCCCCTCACTCCCAATTGAAGATATATCTTTGAAAGTATGGTTTGATCTCCTTTTTGGGGGGGTCACCCCTGCCGATTGGGTTTTCACGGGTTGGGGCCCAACGGGACGCTTTTAAAAAAATTTTTAAAAAATGGCTTTTCCCTTTCTTTCAGCTTTCACAGATGGGGGCATGACTTTGGAGTTAAAAATTTTTATTTACAAAAAATTTAGGTAACCTTTTAGGTTGGCGTTTGAAAAAAAAATTTTTTTTCAAATTACCATTTCATGAAAATGACGCCACAGAATTTGTAATTTTTCGGGAAGAAGAACTCTTAAACCCGCAGATGACACCCCATTTGCGGGAAAACCCCAAATAAGATTTGGCCCATGTTTTATGAAATTTGGTAAAGCCCCGAAAAATTTATAAAATCAAAATGGGGTTAGTTTACGAAAGCCTGCTGGGGGACCTGCCTTGGGGGAGAATCATGAAGGGCCGGGGAAAAATTTGGGTTAAAAGTGTAAGTGACTGGTTTATGTTTTGCTTTTTCGGGTTTGAAAATTTCAGCTAATTTTTTTCATTTGTGTAAAAAATTTAGATAATCATGTTTTAATAAAAACTGATTTTGGTCTGGTTCCTTGATAACTCCCCCTGACTTCCATGTTTATTTGGGGAAAAAACCCGGCCTTTTTTGTGTGGGTTGTTTAAAGTCAGTGGTTTTTTTTCAAGGGGCAAACCAAAAACTAAAAATTGTGGAGTTTTTCTTGTTTTTTTTTTGCCAAACAAAATCTTAACATTGCCAAATGACTTAATTGGGGTTTTGGGTTAAAGCCAATAAAATGGATTTACTTGTTTTAACAATACAAACGAATGAAATACTTTTTAAAATAGTTTTGGTATTACAAGGATACAATGTTTTTGACAGTAAAACTGTAGCATTAGGTTGGGCCGGGGTCTAGTGGGGAAAATGTTGACGTCAAACCAAGGTCCCCGGGGGTTTGAAACCCCGGGCCAAAAAACTGGGAAATTTTTTGGTTTTTCTTGAGTGTCTCCCACCCAATAAGAGGCCTGACTGGTTATTTCCCCGGGAAATATGGCTTCACGTTTTTCGTTGCTATAAAACTGGGCCCCATTAAAGAACCAGACTGTCCCATTAACAAAGAGCTAGGTTAAATTGCCGGGCGGCCTGTATCTGAAAAAGGGTTTCTTTATCTCTTTTAGGGGGTTTTTTTCCCCAAAACCCGTTCCCCCTGGTCAGAACGCTCTGTGTCTTACTGGTAGAGGATGAATTTTGGCCCTGTGTGGTTTTCGTTAGCTTTTTTGTAAAGCGCCATTTTTTAAAGTGGGTTTTTTAAAAAGGGGGCATATAAAAACCCGGTATAATAATAAATGATATTAAAACTAACCCAAACCCAAATTGTTTTTTTTATAACAAAGAATATATTTTCTCTTACAGGAAAGAATTATTTATATGGGGGCACACCGGGACAAGAGGAAAACAAAAGAAGGGAAATGATTTGAAATTTTTGTCTTTGGAAAGTTTAATTTAAAAAAAACATTTCAAGGTTTACCAGAAAGAGCCAAAAACCCCTTTCCCCGAAATAAGGGAAAATTACCTTCTTAAAAAATTTTTTGACCAAAAACAACCCAAAAAAAAGGGAAAATTTATTGAGCCCCTTACCTGCTTTTTTTGACAATTGTGGGGATGTGTTTTTTCAATAGGGGGCTTTTTTTTGGTTTACCGCTTTTGTTGTTTTACCGCATTCAAATTTTTTTAGGGTTCCAAATATAGCTTTTGGGATTCAAAAAGAAAAAGGGATCACCAACCCTTTTGGGGGGGAAAAAATAAAAAATCGTATTTTTAAAAATAATTCTTTCAAACATTATCACTTGGGGCTAATAAAATTTAACTTTTACCCTTTTAGGTGTCCATTTGCACTCCTAACCCTCCGGGTCTACAGATGACAACATTGTCAAGAAAAGGAAAAATTGATTCAAATTTTAAAGATAAAGGTAACAAAAAAATCAAGCCCTTGCATCCATGTGGTAGCTGTAAATAGCCCTATGACTAAGACCCCAATTTTTTTTTTTTTTAGTGTTTGAGTTGATTCAGTTTTTACTATGCAGCTTTTTTTAAAACCAGTGCTAGGCATTGTGACAAGTGTTGCAAATGTTAATTTCTTCTCTTTAAAACCCGTCAAACTGAGTCTGCTATTTTTTTTGCTTAATTGCGGGCTGTGCTTCTAAAGGTTTTTTTTTTAAAATTTTATTGCACACTTTCTTATTTAATACGTAAACATTAAGAGAAACGGTTTTTTATATGAACAATTTTTAAATATGGTTTTTCCCAAAAGCCCCCAAAAAAGAAACATCATTTTTCCCTTTTTTTAAAAAGAGTTTGAAACTAAAAGAAACTTTTTTTATAAGCATTAAAATTTAAAAAAAAGTTTTTGTCAGTGGTAAAAAGCAATTTTTAACCATTGTCCTTTAAATTGTTTACATTTTTTTTTTCTAAATAAAATTATGGTTATCAATAAAACCCTTTAAATCTTTTTGTTTTGTTCTATCCTAGGATGATACCATACAGGCACAGTTAGAAAAAATGACACTCCAAGTATACAGATCTTAAGGTAACATTATAGATACTCTTCTCATTTAAATTTACAAAACATTCGTTCCATTTTTGTTCTGCTGTTACGATTTTATTGTTATTATTATTTCTAATATTTATTGTACAAGATTTTGTAGGTTTTTTCAACTGCATTATTTCATTAATAAGATAGAAGCTGGCGTTATTCTGTAAGCTGGCTAGTGGCAAAAGATATAAGGCTTACTGAAAGCTAGACTCGAGTTTTCTTTGCACTGTGTTCTAACATAAACAGCCCACTAGCATACATATAAGTCTTAAAGACTTTTACCATATTGTCGATATATTGCTGATGTAATATATTTACATCAATATCCGAACTTATAAAATATTAAGTAATTAAATATTTACTTAAAGTAAGCAAAAATATTCGTGGCTGTTTTAAGGTATTAGCTCCTGTTATCTCACTACTTAACACACACTTTTTTCTTTTAGGATGATGGTACTGTGCTGGGGAAACAGTAAAGGCATTTTGGCGTGATGAGGATGGGGAAAGTTGGTCAACAATCTTGACAGTTTATGCTGATGGTATGTAGTACAGTTGAATTGACTGTTTAATAAGAATGGACAAAGACTTTTCATTCAGTCAACAATACAATATTCAGTATCACAGATAATTTGTTCCATGTAAGGCAAACAAATGAAACCTTATTGGTAGACATTATCGCTGCCACTGTTATGTATCTATTATAAATTTTATTTTGATGTTAATTCACGTCTTAAATGTTGAACGACAGTTCAGACAACTATTTCTTTCTTTCTTTATGTGATGTATGTCCGTCTGTCATAAAAATGTTTGTAAGTTTATGATCATTTGTATAAAAAATTTGTTGGTGCATTTTCACTTCTTGATGGTATATTTGAATTAAGCTAATAGATATCACCAGAATCAAGATAAGTATCACATATTGTGCAACTGAATGCCTTTTTAGCTCAATTACTCGAAGAATAAAAGAGCTATCCTACTCGCCATGGAGTCATTGTCCACATCTTGGTTAAGGTTTTCATACCAGTCCACATTTGACAAAAACTTTCAAATAAAGCTTTGAAATTTTCAACGCCTGCACCATGATCACCATGTCCAGTTTTAGGCAAGAGCACACAACTCTGTCAAGGATATTGGCTGAATTATGGCCCCTTTTAACCTTTAAATCTTAAAGATTTTCATTGTTTGTGTAAACTGTTTGACATGTGGTTTTGAAAAAAACAATTCACTCGTTTATCATAACAGTCTCTTTCTGTAGGTAAGAGTACATATCTCTATCAACTATTTTGGCTGAATTATGACCCTTTTTGGACTTGGAAATTGGTTCAGTTTTCGTACCAGTCAACGTTTTGTCAAAACTATTTGACATATGTCTTTGAAACTTTGAAAACCTGTTTACCATCATGTTCTTCATCTGTAGGCAAGAAAACATAACTCTGTCAACTATTTTGGTTGAATTATGGCCCTTTTAAAACTTTGGAATCAGTAAATGTTCATACCATCCATATTTAGCATAACCTATTAGTCATATGTCTTTAGTCACATACCACTTGTTTACCATGATCATAATCTACATAATAAATTGTGAAGGCAAAAGTATGATTAAACTAGGACAAGGACTTAAACTTTAGTTATGGCCCTTTTTATACGCCCGTTTGAAAAACGGGACATATTATGGGAACACCCCTGGCGGGCGGGCGGGCGGGCGACGTCCACAGACTTTGTCCGGAGCATATCTTCTACATGCATGGAGGGATTTTGATGAAACTTGGCACAGTTGTTCACCATCATGAGACGGAGTGTCTTGCCAAGAACCAGGTCCCTAGGTCTAATGTCAAGGTCACACTTAGAGGTCAAATTTCAAATTCAAGAATGACTTTGTCCGGAGCATATCTTCATGCATATGGGGATTTTGATGAAAATTGGCACAATTGTTCATCATCATGAGACGGAATGTCTTGCACAAGAACGAGGTACCTAGGTCTAAGGTCAAGGTCACACTTAGAGGTCAAAGGATACAAGAATGAAAACTTTGTCCGGAGCAATTTCTTCTTCATGCATGAGGGATTTTGATATAGCTTGGCACAATGTTTATCACCATGAGGCGAAGTGTCATGCGCAAGAACCAGGTCTCTAGGTCTAAGGTCAAGGTCACATTAGAGGTCAAAGGATACAAGAATGAAAACTTTGTCCGGAGCATTTCTTCTCCATGCATAGGGGGATTTTGATATAACTTGGCACAAATGTTCACCACCACGAGACGGAGTGTCTTGCACAAGAACCAGGTCCATAGGTCTAAGGTCAAGATCACACTTAGAGGCCAAATGTCAGATACAAGAATTACTTTGTCCGAAGCATTTCTTCTTCATGCATGGAGGGATTTTGATGTAACTTGGCACAATTATACACCATGAGATGAAGTGTCATGCGCAGTTCCCTTCTTTAGAATTACTTCCCTTAGTTGTTACTATAAATAACTTATATTGTAATTTTTTTTATAATTAACCGTAGGGAAAAACCAAGACCACTTTTCTTTGGTACAACATAGATGTTACTTTCCAATTTTAGGTGTAGTTTAAGGTATCTCTACCTGGTAAGGAATTTTTTTGTGGACTCAGAAAAACAAAAGAAATACAATTATTAGTAACAACCAAACAATTAAAATTCCATTTGCAAATACAGGTGCTAGAGTAAAGAAATTTGACGGGCGTATATTGTGACATTCTGGCACTCTTGTTTTACATAGAAATAAGTTAAATTCCGCATACCATTCTATATTATGCCATATGGCTTTGAAACTTTGACCACTTGTTTACCATCAGAATCTACATAATAAAGTATATAATAAATTATGTAGGCTAGAGTATATAACTAGGACAAGGACATTAGCTTATGACCCTTTTTTTTACACAGGAATAAGTTAAGTTTCGCATATCATTCCATATCTTGTCTAAACTGCTTGATATATGGCTTTGAAACTTTGAACACTTGCTTACCATGATAGTCACACATTGCCATATAGTGCAAAATTTGTCTAAATCCACAAATACAGGTACATGTTTGTCTTATCTATTTTTCTTCTTTTGTCTGAAAATCTCTGGTAATACTTTGACCCCATACTTTCATCAGTTCATTCGAATAGTCAAGCGTGCTGTCCACAGACAGCTCTTGTTGAAATAACATTTTGGCCTCATAAATATTTTTCTGATAATTTCAGGCAAGACCTGCAAAGTGAAGTATCATGTGGACAATGGTATTTCAAAGTTGGCCAGATCCTGGATAAGAAAGATTTTAAGTGGACTTTCACACCAGTGTACACCAGTGTTTCAGATGATTTTGCCCATTCCAACATAACTCATTTGACAGTATCCCCTATGCCGAATGACTTGCAGGCTAAAATTACAAATAATGATACATGCACATTTTTGTGTAAAATGTGATAAAAATCAAATACCTTCACAATTGATCTCCATTACTGATAGTATATTTCTAGATTCAAAATTAGCTAGTTTACAAAAAAATGATAACATTGAGCTACAAATGATTAAACATAACTGGAACTTTGTTGACTGCATCTATGAAAAATTCTGATACACGTCATTTTTGTTATGTTAATTTTCTGTGTTTTTTATTTAATGCGCTAGCATAAGAAAAAGTGCTATGAGGAAAGTATTTCTTTTAGACTTTATTTAAATGATGCATGAAAAATTGTCTATCACTAGTTGTAGATGCAGACTTAAATATCTAAGGCACTTGGGGAATTAATTATATTGTTAAGTCAGACAAGCCTTGTTACCACCAAAACAAGTTACACTGGAACATGTTATTCTGATCTGCGATTACAACCAATGGCAGATTTTATAGTCTGTAATTCATTAAATGATATCCTAAAACTGATTGAGTGATATCTCAAAATTGATGTGCATTATGTGAGATCCTTAATTTGATGATATAGTTATTCATTTTATGATACCCAAAAACCAATAATGGATATCATAAAATAGAATTAAAGATATGATTGAATGGAATTAAGGATATCATAAAAATCTGATTTTAGAATATCCATAAATGAATTGCAGATATGTATAAAACATTTTGTGATATATCTATATGCATTTAATGATATTATACAAAAATGATAAATGCTATCGTTAAATGAATTTGTGACATCCATGAATGAATTAAGAATAGATTACTTATAACTGAATTTAGGATATTACACTTAAATAGTGAAAAAAGAGTAAAATGGCATTCCGTAGTATTTGTATTTTATGTAGTGAACAATCAAATTTGCATTCGATCAAATTATATTGCACCAAATTTTGTTTATTTATTTATTTATTGTTTATGTTGAAATGTATATATGTTTATTTATTTCTTGATGTAATTTTAAAGTGTGAAAAGTGATGTTTGAGAGAACGATCAATTTCTAGTAAAAGCTGTAAACAAATATGTATTGATACTCATTGAAGTAAAAAATTTTATATTTATAAAAAATTTATAAATGTAATAAATGTTCATTGATTCTGAAAAAATGCAATGAGAAGTTGAAGTACCCGTTTTCAGTTTTGTAAATAATATTTACAAAGAAGTTGAAGAAATGTTCAACAAGTGCTCTTTTTTATCCAAAGCTGTAAAGAGCTGAATTTATGTTGAAAACTTTGAAACAGACTGTGTCAATTGTGTGAATTTTGTTTATTTGGGGTTAAAAACTAGTCTAGGTCACTAGGTTAAATCAAAGAAATGCTTGTTTACACTCAAGAGGCCATGTTTTTGTTCAATCTTAATAGTGAAAATTTGCCAGAATATTTGTTTCCATGAAATCACTAGGTAATTTATGTGGAAAACTTATATAGTCTTTCATATATAATGAGGCAAGCAGAACATTTTTAGACTCGTTGATATTGTTTATAATTTTAAATTTTAAATTTTGTTTCATTTCTTTCAGCTTTCACAGATGAGGGCATGACTTTGGAGTTACAAATTAATATTTACAGAGCATATGTAACCGTAGGTTGCGTTTGAAAGCTATATTACCTTGTTTATCTTTTATCACCTTTCCACAAGACGCATCCGTATACGACTCGACGCAGCTAATATAGAAATCGCATTACAATCATTTTTTTTTTGCAAAATAAGACTTCTGGTTATCAATATGTTTAAATTGTAGTTACATTGATGTAACTGTTATGATATTACATTGGTATAGTACGTAACTTAGTCCTTGTCAGAACAATGATGTCTTTTTTTCTCCTAGTATCGTTTGCACGGAACTAAGGTGTCAAGGTTCCAATTTCACTGGTTGCAGTTCCAATTGCCTGGCATTAAAAGATAGTCACGTGTAGAGATCACATGGAGTTAATTTGGCTATTGATTGGTTAAAAAACTTGAAACGGGGTCAATGTTAAGATGTCTGCCTTTCGATCCTGGGGTTGTAGTTTCAAGCTCTTCTGTGGTCGCGACAATACCTTAATCTTTCTTTTTTCCAGGAAGTGGACTGAAAAAAAAGTGTGATTCTTCATCACAATTAGGGTTATACTTTGGTGATGACATCTGTCATCATTCTATTTGCCTAGACTCATTATTTTATATTATTTTTGGGGGGGTGGGGGGGGGGGGGGAGGGGACGGTAATATATGAATCCACTAGCATAATGCTATTGAGTGAGAGATACAGCTTTATGTACTAAAACCCGATCATAAAATAAAGTTTCAAAGTTCTAGGTCAAGTGGTTCTTATGTTATGGATTGAAAATGGTTTCCCAATGTTCTGGCCTCTATGACCTTGATCTTTGACATAGTAACCCTAAAACCCTAGTTTCTTCAACGGTTACGGCTAGGCAATCATATGCTGGAGGCGAAATAGCGTTTTCGAGTGTTCTTGACCAAACGCAAAAGTCCGCCCTTGCTCGGAAACCAGACCTTAACCAGGATGGCCTTCACCCGGGCGTGTCGGGCGTCCACCCTCTCTACAACGCCCACCCGGTGGCACCCCAGTTTCTTCTACTGTTGCGGGACTGGACCCCGACACCAAAACTCGCAATTTTACGGTCTGTAGAGATAGTACCTAAACTTTCAAATTATGAAAAACAATCAAGAAATTAACGTTCATATACAGGGGGTCGAACGTAAAGTGTTGGTGCGGGAGCCTTTATGTGAGGAGATGATGTTGTGGGAGTCAAAATGGCGGAAAATGATGTTTTTAGTCGACAAAAAAATGTCATAAAGTCATCGCCATAACATGCATAAAGTGAAAATAATCGCCTATAAATGTATTTATGACCGTGAAAATTGGATGAATTTCTTAATTAGCATGTGATTAATCATAGTTAACAACATAAAGGCCTCAGAAGAGTTTAGATACGTTAAAACGGAGAAAAAGGTCAAGGTTTTTTCAAAATATTACTCCAATCAGTCAACTGGTGCCTTCAATAACTTTTTTGTTCTTAAATCTATTTAGCCAACGATTGGTGCCGATTAAAGCAAAAACATAGCTCTCTGGACTGGTCATATTGAAATTAAGAGAAAACTGCAAAGAAAGTTACACTTACGAGCTTTCCAGAAAATTATCAACTAAAAAAACATAATTTTCCGCCATCTTGACTCCCACAACAACAGCTCCTCACATAAAGGCTCCCGCAAAAACACTTTACGTTCGACCCCCTGATATAATTCAAGACCGAATAAAACACTCAAGTCTTGATCTGATCATTTTCAAGCATGATATTGATGATTTTCTGAAACTTCTTTTTTAATTTCAATGTTCCTGCTCTTGCAGATAGTCCTACCTATCTAGCGATTGATAAATAATTAATCCCCAATAATAACTGGATTATTGCAGAAAAAACTTATGTCAATTCAAAAGAATTGTCAAGTACATGCATATACATATATGATATCACAAAATGTTTTAAGACTGATAAAATAAATTCAAATTCACTATTTCAGCTGAAATTTTTATATAATGGTAATTGATTGATCTCTAGTACTATGTCTACGGTCTTGTCCGACTTTGACGCATCCGCACTCATTTGGTTTCTTGTCATACATTATGTTTATTCTTTTTACGTCTCCTTTGTTCTGTTATAATGATAAATAACTACTTGAATATAAATGCATGTAAAATGCATATACGCCTTATATATAAATTTAGTGCCCGGGACACATACGAAACTATCAAAATCTTTTCAATTCCATACGAAACTATTTAAATCTTTTTATACTTTTTAAATTTTTTCAATTCCATACGAAACTATTTAAATCTTTTCAATTCCACTTTCTAATTGGAATTCCCTACTTTCGTTTTAGTGAAAGATAATTATAAGGGGATGCAATTCCAAGGAATTCTGTCTGATTAATTTCCCTTTTATTGACAATAACTGACAATTGTACCAGCAATTGTAGCAGTTAACTGCTGTAGCTGCCAGCAGTTCTAGCAGTTAACTGCTGTAAATGCTAGCAGTTGTTGCAGTTAACTGGTGTAAATGCTGAAACTGCTAACTGCTCACTTCCCACCGATCATTTTCGATCTAAATTCACGTTGCTTACAAACTAACCAAATTCTCTTGTCTGATGATGCCCCTAACAGCAAAGGCAATATATGAGCCGTGCCATGAGAAAACCAACATAGTGGCTTTGCGTCCAGCATGGATCCAGACCAGCCTGCACATCCGTGCAGTCTGGTCAGGATCCATGCTGTTCGCTTTCAGAGCCTATAGCAATTAGAGAAACTGTTAGCGAACAGCATGGATCCTGACCAGACTGCGCGTATGCGCAGGCTGGTCTGGATCCATGCTGGTCGCCAACCCACTATGTTGGTTTTCTCATGGCACGGCTCATATACAACTATCGGAAGACGTATTAATACGTATTCAACTATTCAATAAGCTGTCTTAGTTCCAATTATAATCGTACGAAATACATCAACGTTGAACTAACCTTGACCCTTGCCCTGGTGACTTGGTATATGGTCACTACAGATTGTCAATATTATATATAGTGGTTATTTGTACAAAAGTATTTAGAAATCTGACTTAAGTGAGTTATGATCCGGGGCAAGTTATACCAAGGACAAGAACCTATATAGAACTGCATGAACGCACAAACTCCGCTATTTCTCGGCGGGATTATAATAAAAGAAGACCTATTACGTCACAGGCGGGTTCAGTGGAGTGAGGGTAAATAACAAATAATGTGTATTTTCTTAAAATCTCATAGACATTAGTTTGCAGCACAAGGTCGTTTCCTCCTAAACTTAAGGCTAACGACTCCGTAAATGACAAGTTGTATATAATTTGTCCCAGGACATGGCAACTTCCTGTTTGTCACCTAACTCGAAACAGCTCTGGATGACGAAAGATAGCTACAAATGTATGTCGCCACTGAGTTCGAACCATCGCCACCGGGTTCGAACCAGTGACCTGAGCATGCGGGTCTACATTTCAGCAAGTGGAGGTGACAGTAGAAGTAACTAAAGTTGTCATCGTGTTATAGTGGTAGTGGCAGTGGATGCAGAAATGATAATAAAATTGAGCCACGTCACGGGAAACTGGCATTCGGACATTTTCGTGAATTTCCGGAAAGTGTATATTTAGGCTGACCTGTGCATTTATGCATCCGAATTAGGATCAGAAAATTTCATATTCAGGTAGAATAAGCCTTCTTTGAAATAACAGTGAACGGTTTGGGCCCTGATCAGACTGCGTGGATGCGTGCCTAGTCACACTGGTCGCAAAGCCTCGAAGATTCCCGAAGACCCATTTTCTCATGATGTGGCTACAAAGCTTCATTTGCATATCTTACTTGTACATCCTTTAAACGAAATTTATCAATCTACAGATGTGTAACAAAAATCACAAGTAAACAGTTCTGTAGTATATTTTACGGTTAGTGCGATCAATTCGTAACAGAAAATGCCAAAATACTTCAGAAAATGGGAAAAGCACCAAAATTGGCACAGCTTTTTATTGAAGCATTAAAAATATTTTTCTCATGGGACCCATTTGATATCTGCCAAGATGGCCGATACGGCGGCCATTTTCCAAGATGGCCGCCAAAACTCAATATTTACCTTACAAGATTCTAATGAAAGGTCATTATTTTTACATTCATCCCCAAAATGCACTAAATACAAATGTAAATAATAAAATAAATCCTAAATTTGCATCAAATGCAAAAATAACAATTCAAATGATGTTAGTTTCTTTCTGTTTGCATGGTAACGGCTAAAATCTAACCTTTAAAACTTAGTTTAATATTATCTTTGGGTGTAATTTTCATATTTTAAAGGTATTTTTTCTTTTACTATATGTAATTTATTTATTACACTTGCATTCACTCCACAGCAGCATATTGAAACATTGTTGTTATTCCCTTACCAGTGTTTAGCCAGAGGGGTTTATGGGTTGCCCCTATATGCATGTCAGTACGTCAGCCATGCAGAGTTGGATACTGCAATAACTTTAAAACTACAGCAGAATTGTTCATGATACGTGGTACATGGATAGATGGCAATGTAGAGAATGCCAGTGTCATTTAAATTTGTTCCTATGGCAACAAATGTTGTCGCTATGGCAACAAATAGTGCACGAATATGACAAAATGTGTCATCCTGCACTTCTTCAAAACAAGGAGAGATCGTTTCTTGAGAAATTTTACATAGACAGAGGACAAATTGAAAACATGTTGTATCTTATTTTCTCCTTTTGTATTTTGTCCGTCTGTATGTCCGGCCACCATTCGAAAATGGCGGATTCTTCAATAACTTCAAAAGTGCAAATTCTGAGACTTCTTTATGAAACCTTGTTTATAGATGGTAGGTAATATGGAGAAATGTGAGGATCAATTAACTTAATTTCTATATAAAAATTGTAGTTCCTATGACACCAAGCACGACAACTACCCCTTTGAGTATGGGACTTCGAAATGCAAGAATAGATTATAGCGACAAATAGTAGGATCAAATGAACCAATGTTCCTTATTATGCACCACGATCACAATAATGAATTGCTAACTGTGTAACAAAGAAGAGTAAGACTGAAAATACAAAAATTGCTTTCATGGACAACACTTAGTAACTATTCTGTGAAATATATTAATCTGAACATGAGCTGAAATCTGAAATAAGGTACATGTCAGATACTCTTGTCAGTACACACAAGCTCGAGATTGTCGACAACTTTAGTTAACTTGCATAAGGCAGTGCAGAGCATTTCAGCACTTTTGACAAATTAGCCTTTATCGAGGTTGCAAATGCACTTGAGGAGCTATTGGTACGAGGCTCAGGTACTTGAGACAAAAACTATTGGAAAGGTTCCAATATATCAAAGATATCTCTGGTCAGCCTTATTTATCTTGACTTGGAATTTTAGGAAAGTGATAGAACACCTGACCCCCATATGTGCTCGACCTAAAGGGCAACCTTTTTAGTATGTTCAAGAGGTGTAGCAGACGATGCAGGAATGCACATTATAGCCCTAATCTTTGTGTGAGCATATGGTTGATCAGCTACTTGACACGTTTTGCTGTAAAGAAGAGTATCGAAAGCCTCCATTTATACCACAGAAATATTATATGAACAGTTTGTTTGTAGGAAGGTGTAGAAAATGCATTTAAAAGCTTGATTCCCCCGGGTAAGCGCGAGCTGTACTGGTTAGTTTTGTTTTGACAAGACAGTGTTATTCTTACATTGGATTGCTTAACTGGAAGTAGAATAGCCTTACAAATGGTAAATTGATAATATTTTTTGTCTTAAAACTAGTATTTAATTGTATTAAAATTGTGTTTCGAATACATGTGCTCATTAGAAAAATCCTCAAGTACTCACATTTAATTTAATTTTAATTTCAGTAAAATGTCCAGAAATAGATATTAGAGCACATTTTTCTGTAGAAATGATAGATTGTGCTCTTAATTTAACCCCCCCCCCCCCCCCCCCGTTACACTCAGCCACGTTCCCACTACGTCGTAAAAACTGGCAGGTCGCAGTAAGAACTTGTACAATGTATAAGAAATACAGTAGACACCGATAAGAACATGATGATTATGGTCTCCACGAGGACGCGGTCAAACTTTGGACATGTTCAAAACAAAAGTATTGAAGAGGTGGTCTAATCAGGAAGCAGGAAGAACTAAATAAGGGCGTAGTAATGATGTAACTAAAACCTAGTAGGACATAGTACAAACGTGGTGCGGACGGGAAAGACTGTATGGCGTGCTCATTGCGCTGTCATTGGGGTTGTCATTGCGTTCTTGCTACGTCAATGGAGTTCTCACTACAACTTATCTACGCTTGTTTGCTATGACCATGCTACGTGCATGCCACGTTGTAGAATCCGCATAAGGTTATCAATACGTTCTTTCGGTGCTTAACACATCTATGTCACGTTTGCAGCAGGTTCTCACTATGATTGTGTTCAGATTCTGAAAATTGAGTATGAATACTGGATCCAATTCCCCATCACTTCGTTTCAACCAGCAGTGGGTATCGAACATCATCAGGCATTGTCACATAATCATGGACTCAGCAGCACTGGCAGCTTGTAGTGGACTTCTGGGCCTTCGTATACCCTTCACGCTGCTTTTGCTTTTTACGCCACGGCCTCTCTATAAGACTGCTCTTATTTCTTCGTTGGGAGAGGGTGGGGGCGGTGCTCGTCGTTTATTGTAATTTATGGTTGTTGAGTGTAGATGCGTACACAATATAACTGGAGAAGGAATGAAAAAGAGGCGCGTGGCGTAGTATTTATAAGTAGCCGACAATGCAGTGAGAAGGTGATAAGCGTATGGTTAAAGCATGGTAAGCGAGAGGTGCACAATCTGACCGATCGTACTTTAAAAATGTAGTAAGAACACACTGGACTGAAGATGCGCGTGGTAAGAAAAATTAGTGTGAACAGTTGGACGCCCTGAGAACCTGGCAAGGATGTTGGGAAAACGCGCAGTATGAACTTTAGAACTGCACATTTTTCGAGTTTGACCCCCGTCCCTACCGCGTCAAAATTTTCAGGACGCAGTGTGGTCTTAATGGTCTTTGTCTGAGAATGATCAGGGCATAAGTGACTGTACATTATATGCTTATGACATTAAACTATAATACTATTGCTATGGCACAATGTGCTACAATTTGAAAAAAAAAAACAACAACAGATTATTACAGGAACATGCAAATGTAAATTTGATTACGCTGATCAAACGGCAATGACTTTTCCCAAAGAAACATAATGGTCTGACAGGCCAGGGATGTTCACATGGTCTATCGCACTAACATAGTTAATGAATTATATAGTTTTTATTAAGTGTTATTTTGTTCTCTTAGTGTAAATAAATTGAAATTGAATACAGCAACACTAACAAATTCTGAGTCGCGAAAACTAATGACAAAGTGAAACACGTGTCATTTATTCACTAATACACATTACAGACAAACTTCGTTTGCTCAAACTCTGATGATTCGAACACCATTCTTCACTTAAACCTATCGTCAGGTCCCAACCAAATTCCTTTATAATATATTCTCCGATCACTCAAACTACCGATAATTTGACTAAATTTTGTCGGTCCTGACGGGTTCCAGTTACCGAAGTTCGAATGTATTTATAATAATTTACAATTGTTGTAAAGTTCTGCACAGGACTGTTGCCATTTTAAACATTCTTGAAATGCCAGTTACCATTATATACTTAATTTTGACTCATATAATGGGATTATGACTTTTCTTCTGCCTAATAGCAATTTTATCCAAGGGAGACAACTTCTTTCATTTTTGTTGGAAAAGCGGCATTTTTGTTAATATGATATGTTTTGAATTTATTTAGACAGGTGATTTTAGATTATGATACTGATGACTGTAAGTGTCTATAGAAGTTTTATATATAATATTAAGTATTTTTGAAGAAATATACATGCATGGCGGCCATCTTGGATTTTTCGGCCATATTGGATTTTTCTGAGTGGGTCTCATGCTCATTTTTAGTATTTTGCCCTAAAGTAGTTATATACCAAGTTTTGTGCTTTTCCCATTTTCTGAAGTATTTTACACCATTTTACTGGACTAGGTAAAAAACTGTGTTAGTATAAACATATTGACAGGCAAGGCATTCAGTAAGTGTTTTATTTCATAACATTTTAAATACATTTGAACGGATTTCAGTTCTTAAAGATTTGGCTACCCCTCAGCAGACCTGTGTTGAACAATGACCTGCCGGCTTATACAAGGAATCACGTAATAAGTTACTAATAACATAAAATATTCAACCATTTTAGTTACCTTCTTAACTGAATTTTTGTATGTTATAATATAATATCCAATAACTTGTGTATCCAGCTTGTTCTTGGAGCGTGCAATAAGCCTTATACTATGACATCCTTTTTTTATCAATTCACAAGTCTTAATAACACCAGAAATATAAAACTCGCAGTTATTTCAACATTGAAATTGTATATTGAGAAATTCATCAGCTTTGGGTCAAAACCTACAAAACTGTAAATCCAGGAAATTTGTTTAAAAACTATAAAATACTTAGTATAGACACTTTTGATATTAAGCTTTTTCAATTATATATATAATTACCTTACAGTTCAACTGTTGGGCATTTGTTTCACCACAGTAGAAATGTTTTTGGATTTCAAAGGCAAAATAGAAAAAAAAACACTTTTCCTTATATCAATATAATTTCTTATGCAAAATATGAATATTTTTGTTGGGATTAGTCTTGTTCTTGCTTTTATATTGGTGCCCTCCAGCCATAATTTCAGTCAGCTGGGTATAATCAACGCTTAGTAAAAACTACATGGACAGTTCTACAACCCAAGGCATTTTCAGTTTTTTGAAACTTACATCGGTGATGGTGCAAAAATATGAAAGCTACACACAGAGCAAATAAACTATTTCCATAACAAACTGCTGCATAAAAAGTAAACACATGATGGTTTTATTTCATTATTTATTTATTATTAATCATCCTGGAAAATAAAATACAGCAACAACATAATTAAGCAAACATGAGATATGTAAATTCTACTCCTATGGAACACCAGACTAGTGAAGGAATTCAATAAATATGTGTACACTAACTAGGCTTCAGATAAAAAATCCATTTCTGACAAAATCTTGCATTGAAAACAACAGAACCTAAATGTGTGCCCCAACCCCCACTTTTTCTTAACAAAAAGGAATTTCTGTATTTAAGCCAATATTAAATTCTTTTCCAAGTGCTTTTAAGTGCAAAACTAGGCAAAAATGAACACACATATAGAAATGGGCAGTGTCTAATTTCTTGCAAAATATTTGAACTTAATCATCTGTAAATATCATCTTTATCCATAAAATGTCAGATATGACAGAAAATCAATTCTTTCGAACAAATTCAATTGTATAACAAATATTACTTTGCCAAAATATCTGATCTCACCTAAATAGCAAACATGTGTTATGACAGTGATCAGACAATAAAAGCAGTATTTTTTATTTCTTTTCATTCATTCTAATTTCATCCTTAATGTCAGGATACATCCTTGTAAAAAGAAGATATTTCACTTAATGTAATGATGGTTCAAGTCCAATGGCGTTTTCAGCTAATAGTGAAAACTTTATGCAGATGAGGCACTCTCAATGCATTTCAGTCAATTTTCAAAGCCATATCGATCAGATATACCAATCATTAAAACATACATGGACAATTATTGCTGGTCAAATATGGTACTCAAATCATTCAAAAAAAACTCCAAGCAAAATAATGGATATGAGAAAACTTCATTTGCATATCTTATTTCTACAGCTTTAATTAGATCTTATCAACCTGAAGATATGTAACAAAAAATGTAATTAAACAGTTTTGTAGTACTTTTAAGGGCAAAAACCTGCAGTTGTATACACATATTGACTGACAAGCAAATCTGTAAGCGTTTTATTACATGGCACTATACATACATTTTTACAGATTTCATTCCTTCAAGTTTTGAATATGGACTGGCAATTTATGCAAGGAGTCAGTGACAGTCAATTCAGGCCTGTGATTCAGCAAAATACCAAAAGCCTGAAAATCTACATTCTCAGGCCTGAAATCTCCTTTTTCAATAGAGTTACATAGGGAAATTCTGGCAGTCTAAAGCCTGAAATCAGGACCAGTCCTGAAAAATCCCAAATAAGAATATCAAACCATTTAAGTTTCCTTCTAAACTGACATTTTGTATGTTATAATATAATATCTAACTACTCCTGTATCAAGCTCGTTCCAGGATCATGCTGTAAGCCTTGTACTGTGATACATGTTTATTTGAATTTGCTTATGTATCAGTCTACAAATCTAAATCACAAAGTTAAATAAAATGCACTTTGAATTTTAAATCTCGAAACTCTTCAGACTTTAAAGTCAAAAATACATAAGTCAAAACTACAAATTTGTATGCCCAGGAAATAAAAGTACTTTTAAAAACTGAAAAAAATACATAGACACTATTATGACGCAATTATCTTTCAGTTAGTCATTTTGTCTTACAGTAGAATAGTATTTTGGATTTCAAAGATAACGCTTAACATGAAAAAGAAATCGTTAAAAAATTTCTGAAAGTACACAAACAAATAAATACTTATAAAGGAGACTTAAAGGCATAGAACTTTAAAATAAATATTTCTTTGAAACATGTTATCATTTAAGACACAATGAACAAACCTTAATTTCAAACTGACCCCTTACTTTTTGTTACAATAAAAGCAAGATTCAAAAGGTTTAAAAATCGGAATACTGAAAACAATACCCACAGATAAAATGTGTACAAGACTAATAATAAGTGAGTCATGCCATGGGAAAACCAACATAGTGACCAGCATGGATCCAGACCAGCCTGTGCATCCGTGCAGTCTTGTCAGGATCCATGCTGTTCGCTAACAATTTCTCTAATTGCAATAGGCTTTGAAAGCAAACAGCATGGATCCTGACCAGACTGCCGATGCGCAGGCTAGTCTGGAGTCATGCTGGTCACAAACGCACTATGTTGGTTTTCTCATGGTGCGGCTCATATAGCATTGCTGTAGGAAAAGTAGAATCTAGGCTGTACTTGATAGTTCTTCATCAAAAATACTGAATGTTTTCACATTAAAAAAAGTCTTAAAACATTCTTCTACAGCAAAAACAGCAGAATCAATTTTCTGACATAAAAGAATCTTGTACAATTACCATAATTCGCGGGCTTAGTGCAGAACAGTTATAACTCCTTCTTTATTTCATATAAGTTACAACCATGCGCAGGCTGGTCTGGATCCATGCTGGTCGCAAACTCATTATGTTAGTAAAATTTTTAACCTGCTCAGAATTCAAACAAACTTAGCTATACAACAAGTACTTGTACAGCACAGCACAATAAGGTGCTTTAAAACATTTGCACTCCAGCAGTGCCTATCTGCTAAAATGGTGAAACTCAGCCACTAAATCTTTTTAGAAGTCAATATGCCTTTCATTTTCAGTTATCTTCAACTTTTATTCTGCTGATTTGACACAACTGATCTAATATAAAGTTGGTGACTTGGTAAACTTGATACACATTTTCGCTGAAAAAAATCTCAGAAAATGTCTATGCTAATAAGCAAAAGGACTGTATATAAATCTGACCACTGGTGTACTATCATCCTTGTGCTAAATACAACAGTGGAATAGAGATCAACAGGCTGTAAAGACCATTAGTTTCATTTTAAATTGAAATACTTCCTATTGTTTATTTTAATCAGCGAATTAAGAACACCTGCATATAGATATCAAGATCTGTAAAAACCTTTGGAAGCATGGAATACAACCAAGATAAATAATAGCAGACTTGGTTGACTGATTCTATTCAAGAGAGGTAATGAAATATAATGTATGTAACACCCGTCAAACATCTTTGCACCAGTGTCTTCTTGACTCTTAATCTTTACCGTGCTAAATTTCTATAATGAACTTGTCCCTCTTTCAATTTGGACAGTATGATTAACTGTTAAAAGGGGTGCTTATCACAAATATACTGACTGAATGGCGAACAGTGCAGATCTTGATCAGACTGCACAGATGTGCAGGCTGATCTTGATCAGCACTGGTCGCAAAAGCAGAATCATTTGTGTCCAGCATGATAAGGGTTAAATAGGATGTCTTTATATAAAGGTTAGGCTACTGTTATGACCTCAGATGGCATATAATGCAGAGTTTTCACTTATAAAATAAGTAACAGAACACAATATGTACAAAAGCAAAAATGTAAACCATCAGCTAACAGGCAGCAATATCGGATAGTGTACAAATTTCAAAGTTAATACTTTTGCAATACAGACTTGCAGTCTGTTAAAAAGAAAAATATTTAAATCAACTAATAAACCTTTTCTTATATAAAACCATAGCAAAAGCATTAAATATATTCATATTTGGATAATCCAAAGATTTCCCTCTCTTTGTGATGAAAAAAAAGGTTAAAAATTTTGTACATGTATTTCATACACCCAACATATCTGGCAGTTTAAGGCAAATCAAAATAAAAAGTTACTAAGTAAAACAAAATTTACCACTATCTTGAAAATGAACTGTAACTTAAAAAGTAAAATTGTCTTCAGCAGTCTCAATTATCAATACAACGAATAAAAGCACAGACAATAAAATAAGCACTACTCTGAACAAAATTTAAAAAGCATCTTCTAACGGCAGTCTGTAAATTCCTTGCCATTACATCTTCTCTTCTGCTATTTTGGCATTTTGTTGGCAATTAATCTAGCTAGTATAAGTAAATAGCATTTTTGTACCAGCCTCCCCCGCCACTCCCCATGCCACAATTGCATACTGGCAATGGTTGTTTGTAATATTATGGGTAAACTACCTTATTTCCTCCAAAAAACATGACTCTTACCAAATATTTACAAAACTTTGAATAAACACTTTAACCCTTGATCTTATACAATGGGATATTGTACCTTAAAGGGTAATGAAAGCCTGAAAATAAGTTAATTCTATATGAAAGCCATCATTAAGCCTTTCATAACGCTGAAAGAATTTTTAAAATCGGACCTCTATTGAAAAAGATATGGCAGTTTGAAATTTAAGAAAATGGCTGATCATGGAGGCAGCCATTTTAGTGTGTTTATGACATCACACTGCTGAATTCTTTAATTAGCAAATAACCCTTTACTGGATTAATTTTCATGTTTCTTGAGTGTAAGGTGTAAAACATGATAACTTCTTTCATTATAGCTGGAAAAAGTGGACATATAAAAATGTATGTAAGCATGCCTGCATAAAAAGGATTTGCATGAAAATAAAAGCATTATACTAAGCAAAAGCAGTAACTGTAAACATCTTATTGCTGAGTCATTAATAGCTTGCTAATCTGTTTCAGGACTCAATTATTGCACATGTTGGAACATACATTGTACAACTTGCATGCTCCCAGATTTCTTGGGTATCACATTTCTTTTGCTGATTTCTGTTAGTGTCCTCCACCCAGGTCAGAGTTTCAAGGTCAAATGTTTCAACATTGTTGCACTTCCTCTGACAATCACCATTCAACCAACCCCCTATGATAATCACTTTCCCTTGCTTTAAAGTATAAGTTGCAAACAATCTTGGCGATGGAACATCAGCGATTGTCTCCCATCGTCCTTTGTTAAAGTCGAAGCAATCGATTGTTGAAGCCATTATTCTTTGGTGTGAAAGATCATCATCGTACCAACCCCCAATCACATAAATTTTCCCTGAATAGCTAAACATACTGTGATCTGCACGAGCAGAGGGCATTGCAGGCAACTGCATCCACATGTCAGTATTAGTGTCATATTTAAAAAATGTATTGAACACAGGGCCTTCCTGATCCTGAAGTCCACCCGAAACGAATAGACTGTCCTCCACTGCTGTACCAGCATGCTCCATTCTGTTACCAGG
Source organism: Mercenaria mercenaria (assembly GCF_021730395.1). Lineage (NCBI taxonomy): Eukaryota > Metazoa > Mollusca > Bivalvia > Venerida > Veneridae > Mercenaria > Mercenaria mercenaria. The sequence continues at coordinate 33,055,784 of NC_069366.1, read as the reverse complement.
CAATGGAGCAATTGGTTGCCATCTTTTAGTTTCAATGTCATAGCACTCACACTGAGCAAATTCTGCAGTTCCCGTTGAAGCAGACGGGTCTCCACCAATGGCATATAGTCTGTTCTGTACAGATCCCAGGTAAAATCGGCATCTTTCCATCAGCATTGGCGGAACCATTTCCCATTTATTTTTTGCTGGATCATAACAAAAACCGTAACCATGTATAAATTCTTCCATATGATCATCATTATAACACCCACCAATAACAAACAGTTTATTTTTAGTAACAGTAATACCAAAATTGCACTGATCAACATGAGGCACATGTGTCAAATATTGCATCTTCCCCGTGGCTATGTCATAGTTTTCAACATTATTATTCATTCCAGTGCCAGGCCTGAAACCACCACATACTATCACAGATTCCCTGTACCCTCTGACATTTATCAAGCCGGGAACCAGAGCAGATGAACTAGGTATATTTCTTATCAACTTCTGCAGCCGGTAACCATCTTTCTCCTCACTGAGCATTTTGTCAAGATCAGTAAAATTTGGAATACTTTGCACTTCTTCCAATGTCATACTGCTGAAGGAAATCTTTGACAGGTATTTGAATGCTATTTCCACATTGTATCCATAGTGATTAACAAGCCAGCCAATCACAGCTGACAGTACATCACTCTCTACACAGTCTACTGGGTAATTCAAATGTAACAAGTTTTCCAACTGGCTGTCTGAAAGTTTGTAGAATTCAGCTGTCATTCCAAGTGAGGAGATATTTTTGGATATGTATTTATAGACGTACTGTGTGAGATCATGAAGGGTAAACAACTCTGCAATACTCAGCATGTCAACACAGTTAGACAACATGATATGGGATTTCAGGAAGTTCACACACGCCTCTACCACCGGCATCAACTGGATATGGTTGGCTGCACACAACACATCCTCTACGTTACCTGGATATAGAAGAAGACAAAATTTAGAAGTCAATATGAAATATTACCGAAATAATTAAACCAACTGCTTGAGGTTATAGGAAATACGGCCTAGTAATCCGGGTTTCTGAGTGATCCATAGACAGGGGAAAAAAGAACAAGCTCGGGATCATATGAATTGCTAGCGTAAGCCCAGAAGCTTGAGCCATCGATGCTCAAGCAGGTGGTATTTCGCAGTAATCTGACTTGATACAAGCAAAAACCCAATAACTGATCAAAGGCCTCCAAATTGAAAATTCAATGCTGGGCCTTTAATTTAGAACAAAAATGACTAGTAATTAACCACAGGCACACAATATGGTGTAGTTTCAAACAATATAAAAACATGTTTCATTTGTCAGATGAAACTTTAACATCTCTTTACGAAACTTCCCATTTCCTTTTTTTTTTTACAAAAAGTTTTGCATTGCAAATTTGTATCTTTACCAAGTTAGACACAGGTTACAATTTTGATAAAAAGAAACAGGATATTAGCTTTGCTAAAAAAGATACAATTTAAAATGACAGCATGCTTCTTTACACATTAGGATATATATGTGAACCAGGAAGAGATAGTACATTTGTTTGTTTGATAGGGCTGCTTTAATGATAATAATTTTTGTAAGTTAACCTGACCATTTTTCCTTTATTCTTCATCAGTACTGACTTGTTCTCATCAGGTAACTGACGACTTCCCACATGAATCAGATGTGAAGGACAAAATGAGCCATGCCATGAAAAAACCAACATAGTGGCTTTGCGACCAGCATGGATCCAGACCAGACTGGGCATATGATCCATGCTGTTCGATTTCAAAGCCTATAACAATTAGAGATACCCTTGGCGAACAGCATGGATCCTGACCAGACTGCGCGGATGCGCAGGCTGGTCTGGATCCATGCTGGTCGCAAGGCCGCTATCATGTTGGTTTTCCCACGGCGCGGCTCGAATGACTTCTGTCAAATTATTATGAGGAACATACGCTACACTTAGGGATTTAACTCACGACCTCTCCCCCTGACTTATAGTTGTGTGCTCTTCCCACTGAGCTTAAAGGGCCTGCTTTAACCAGAGAGATACAAACCTAGATGTAATTGTTGGTTGATTTTCATATAATTTTATTTTTCACGATCAGAACCAGGACAGTACAGTATCCACTTACCATGAATATTTCTCTTGTTAAAAAGAGCAGCAATGTTTTGATTTTTTTTCTTTAATTTGTAAATGAGGTTAAAAAAATAGTTTGTAGTCAAAAATAATTGAATAATCATCTTTAAACTTTAGCCTGCTGGCAGCAAGTGATTCTGCCTTTACGACCAGTGCAGACCCAATATCAGCCTGCACGTCCGTGCAGTCTAATCATGGTCTGCACTGTTCACTATTCGGTCAGTAAATTTTCAGTGAACACTCCTTTGAATAATAAGTGGTACTGCCCAAATTGAACAATGGACCAGTCCATTTTAGAAATTTAGCAGGGTAAGGGTTAAATGCTTGGCTGAATTCTTCTGAAACAAGCAGGCTACCAACACATACAGATAAATTCTTTTTATATGTTTAATTAAACATGTCAATGATTCTACACTTTATCTGACAGTTGTATATGGTCAAAACTTATGCTGCAAGACTGTAATTAAGGATGTACGAGCGTTTTTTTCAGGATATCCGCCATTTTGAAAAATGTTTCTTCGAATATTGCTTTCTAACAAAAGTTCTGCCAAAGATTAATGCTAAATAATTAAAATATGGCTAATAATGTACCATTTAACCAAATATATTATGCTTTTTGCGAAAAAAAATTTTCACCCTTATTTTTGGCTGACATTTGCCAAAAATTGACGTAAGATTTACAATAGGGTATGGGTAGGTAATTTGAAATATCTATTAAAGTATATCAGGTTTGGTTTTGATATTTTTATGACTGATACATATGATGTTAAGCTATAAAGAAAATAAAAGTTTTCAAGATAGCACTTTATATTATCTAGAAAATATAAATTAAAACAAAAAGAACAAAAAATATCAAAATTCACCACTTTTTAACAGTTTTTTCTTAATAAATCTCTTAGATGCACGGTGACCCCAATTTTTTTTCTTTCCATTTTGAAGCATTTTCGTGTGTCATTAATGCTGCAAAATATTTTGAAAATCTTAACGTCAGAATTTTTTTTGTAGATCTAGATACGTTTTTTCCATTGAAAATAAAGTGGGTGGGGTAATTATGTCAACATGTAAAAATTAAAGAGATTTGTTAGTGACATTTATGCTTATATAAGACTGACATCACCATATATTCATATTAACCTGTAAGACCTGAAATCCCTATAAGATTAAACAGGATATTATATGTTTTATAAAGTACCAACATTTTTTCAATTTTACAAAATTTCAAAAATGCGTAAACAGTGGGTGAAGAAAATACCCTATAAAATTAAAACGAGTTCGGTGACCTATGTTTTTTCTGCTCTTGTTTGTCTTAGAAACTAATGTTCTTCAAGCTCACAGGGTATGAAAAATTTCTTAACCTTAGAAAAAATTCGCTCGTACATCCTTAAATTGCTTTCAAAAAAAAAACAGCTGTTACAATAAACTGGTTGTGTGGATACAGCTCAATGCTAAATTAGTCTATCTTTGTCTATTTTTTTGTCTTCATATAGATTAGTTTTGCACTCAGCGCTCAAAATACAGAATGATATTGACTATATACAAAACGTACACAGTTGTATGTAATGAAAAGCTCTGAGTCATGGATTAAAGCAACTTAATGCATTGATCTTTTTATCAAGATGGTGAAAAGGTTATTTAAAACTTTTGCCAGACATAGTGGGACTTTGTTAATATAAATTTGTCTACTTCTTAAACATATAAATGAAGCAAAGGTAGGGTGTTAAAGGTGTCGCACACAGAACACATGGGTTTGCGTTACACCAGGAACATGACCACACCCTCTCCTTTGACACTAGTACAAACTTAAATAAATAATTAAAAACTTAACACATTTTCATTTTCACACTTTTTAAAGTACATACTGCATTCAATTAACTGATGCGTTCACATAATCCCATTAATTTTGTTTTTCTCCCTCAATCAGTTTTGCCACTAGATACATGCATAAATTTCTATCTTAAAATAGCACTTGTCTCCCATTCAAAACTGACAAAAAATACATTTAAGCAAATAACGACAAAAAGGTTGGATGAAAGCCAATTTGTTTCTTTGTTAAAAAGTTTTTTTTGTCACACTGATACAGCCGAGGTCACACTGGCACTTTTCAATTTTAATAACGAAGAAATACCCCAGCTGCCCATCCTGTCATTATTTCAGACATGAGAGAGCAAATGCATAGAACCAATGACCTTCCGTAAGCCAACTGACTATCTGTACTTACACAGTACAGTTAAACCTGCCACAGCTGCAGCCACCTGTATTAAACAATCACCTTCCTTAAGCTGCCAGTCAGCTTACCTCCCCAAACTGACATTTTGTTCTTATTTACACCTATCTTAAGCAGCCACCTGTGTTAAACAGCCAGTGAGCTAACTGTCATTTCTGGCATTCTTTTCTTTTTTTCAAAAGTCTTAAGAAGTCACCTGTCTTAAGTAGCTTAAGACAGGTTTGACAGTACAAAAATAAATTCTTACCAGCATCTATATCAATTTTGGAAGAGTAAGCAAAGTCAATGAGGTTTCTCATGCCAGTAGATGTCACCCCATTGAGACATATCTCGTCTAACCGACTCTCCAATAGACCATCTGTGAACATTGCTCTGTAACACAGAAATACAAAAGAAGATCACATTATGGTTATATAATCGGTAGACTTCCAAGAAAGAACAGACCGGTGTGCAACTACAAAATATTGGGATATATTGCCAATAATAAACTCATTGTTTTTGTTAAAACTGACAGATGTTTTTAATTAAATAGAATTTTAAATGCAATATAATTATGTCCACAAATACTGCAAGATTAAGCTATTTTTGCCTTTTCAGATTCAACGACACTACCAAAAAATGTCTTGAAGTTCTAAGTTTAACTTGCATAAAAAAGGTCAGTGAACTGAGTCTGAAGCAAAAATCTGCACATTTAAAGAGAAACACATTGTTTAAACTAAAATGGTGAACAATCATAAACTAACTTGTTTTGAAGTTGGAAAATCATCTACGATTATGCAGGAATTCATGATACTCCATCATTTAGAATTATTTATATCATTTAAAAAAAATTATTGGCCTAGATCCACTACTACATAATGTGTCCTTCCCTGCCACCCTCCCCCTAATATATAATATCATTATCTGTGGCTTATCAGCAACTACTTAGTATGTAATAGCTGTTAATTGTAGGGTTAACACAGCATGGGTCTCTACCAGACCATGAAGGTATGGGAAATGGATAAATATTTTGAAGGGGATCATTTTAAAATACAACTATCTGTGGGTGAATTACCCTGGAAAATATCTATAGAAATCGGGCCTGCATATCTTCTTAAGTTTGCTACAGCCCTGAAAATATTACCTACAAAGTAATAAAATCATAACATAGATTTTAAAGATTTCTCACAATATGATTGGCTATGACCCAAAATTCAGTGATTTCCCATCAAAATATTTTCTCTTTCGTTTTTCTATAATAACATGGCTCATTAGGCAATATTCTAAATCATATCTTATGAAATTTCACTTTAAATTACCATGTCATGTTTACCTTAAAGTCTGTTACACAAACACTTTTGAAAATATTTTAGTAATTTCTTATTGAATTAAATCAAAAGACAAAACTATCACTTTCAGCTACATAAAAGGATCTTTAACAAAAAAAATGACAATGAAACATGGAACAAAGTTTAGATAGGTCATCATTAAACTGATTAAAAAGGTATATGAAAAAAATCCTTGTGGACACAATCACCCCTGCTCAATTTGGGCTGTCTATCAGTAAAGCAAGCTAAAAGGAATATGGACAAAATCCCCACAGACATGCTCACCCCTGCTAAATTTGGACAGGCTATTAGTGCTGAGCAAAAGAAATGCAGACAAAATCACCAAAGGAAATATCACCCCTGCTCAATTAGACTAAGGCAGAAAAAAGACCTGTGATTTTTTAGATTCAAGTGTAATTATCAATTCATTCCATTCAAAAATTCATAATTATTACTTTAAATTGGTTGTTTTTCAATAGATATTGATATTTATCAAAAATTAAAGTTTTAATTTCACTTATTAGTGGGGAGGGAAATTTTGCCCTATGCATCAGCAAAAACATTGCAAACCTGAAGTATTCACTGCATGATGCTAGGACAACCCTGTGTGCCGGAAGTCGGTCTTTCTCAACAATTAGCACCACATCAAATAGCTGTTCCATGTCACGCAGTTTGGTAAGCCCAGCCAGAACCACGTCCCCATGATCCGATGCCTCAAACGTGACCTGAGGATCAGCGCTAGACTGCTGAATAGCAGCGTGTATAACCATTGTTCAGTTACCTAATCCTGAAAATTGAAAATTTAGTAAAATAAATATAATCCTGGTGAACAAAATTAAATAAACACAACACACTAAAGCCACTGCACTGTGAAATCTTTAATTCTGCCATTTCAGAGTTCAACATGACTTTTTAAATTTAAAGAATCTTATTATTTCATTAATTGATTTGTAAATTGACAATACCGTTAAAACCACACAAATTGCTCACCTAGCAACAGATAAAAAAAATAATTTGGCACTAAACTTGTGTAACTGTCCTTCCAGTCGGAGCAGAATAAAGAAGAAGAAAACAACAGAAACAAAAAAAGAATTGAATTTCAACTTCCTGTTGTCTCAAAAATTCTTTTTTTTAAATGTACTTTATGTTTAGACCATAACATCTTCCTGGTATTAATTACTTTTCATGCTGAATATTTCTATTTAAAGAAGGCATATATAGCCTTTTTACTTCTAAATCCAATTATTTTAAATCTCTTCAGTTTTTGATGTTGCTATGGTTACTTAAAATTATTTAAAAATTAGATAATTCTTACAAGACTTAAGTCATCTAGTAAAAAATACAGCTTACTTTAAAATTACTTTCTTCTTTACACAATTTATTTCTTATTATTATTTTTTTTTTATTTCTGAAAAAAGTATCTAATAGCTCTAAGCTACCTACTGTTATATCTATTATAGAATCCTTTAAACTGACTCTGCTTCAAATATTTGATAAATCCTTATAAACCTAAAACACTTTGAAACATAACATCAAATTTTATCCTTTCATCTTCTATTTTATCTCGAAATTTTTTAAAAATAAATCTTTAAGGAATAAAAATAGTAAAACTTCTCATAATTATCTGCATATGAATAACTATCAAAAAGTACGTCAAGCTACTAATTCATCCATTAATTGCCTCAGAAACTCTATTTTACATTAACCATTAGGCCGTGACAATAGACGTATTTATTCGCAATATTTACTATTTAAGGAAAGGAAAACGAGTTAAAAAGTAATACAACCTAAACTCTTTTAAACACCCGCGTCAGAAAACAGATTTTAATCTTTACTTTGTAGAAAAAAAATCATGACCTGCCTGTGCTATAATTAAACCGACAATCATACTGTACCTAGGGGGGTTAAAACAGGAAATTTTTCAATACCCAGTACAATACTAAAATAATATTGCCGGAGTCACGTTTCCAATATAAATAAACTTTTGTTTCTCTATGAATAATGCTGATTCATTATGACTTAAAATTTAGCATGGGTTTTATCCGTTAGTTTACCTAAATTTTCCCCTTCTAGCCTGTCTGCTTATCATAATTATGTTTAGAGCTATTTAGCCCTTTCTATGCTGGACATGACTGAGTCTGCCTTTGCAACCACTGTGTAGATCATGATTAGCCTGCATATCTGTGCAGTCTGATCATGATCTGCACTGTTCGCCATTTAGTCAGTATCTTCTTAGTAAGCACCCCTTTTAACAGTTAATGGTACTGTCCAAATTGGAAGATGGACCAGTTCATTAGAGAAATTTAGCAGGGTAAGGGTTAAAGAGTCATAACTCAAGATGCCAATCACGAAGTTTTCTTTCAGAACAAGAGGACCATGATGGTCCTGAATCGCTCACCTGTCCCAACATGACCCAGTTTTGAACTGAGTATGACGTCATTTTTTTTCTATTATTTGACATAGTGACCTAGTTTTTGAACTCATGTGACCCAGTTTTGAACCTGACCTAGATATCATAAAGATGAACATTCAGACCAACTTTCATACAGATCCCATGAAAAATATGGCCTCTAGAGAGGTCACAAGGTTTTTTCATTATTTGACCTACTGACCTAGTTATTGACGGCACGTGACCCAATTTCGAACTTGACCCAGATATCATCAAGGTGAACATTCTGACCAATTTTCATGAAGATCCATTCAAAAGTATGGCCTCTAGAGAGGTCACAAGGTTTTTCTATTTTTAGACCTAATGACCTAGTTTTTGACCGTAGCTGACCCAGTTTCAAACCTGACCTAGATATCATCAAGATGAACATTCAGACCAACTTTCATACAGATCCCATGAAAAATATGGCCTCTAGAGAGGTCACAAGGTTTTTCTATTATTTGACCTACTGACCTAGTTTTGAAGGTACATGACCCAGTTTCAAACTTGACCTAGATATCATCAAGGTGAACATTCTGACCAATTTTCATGAAGATCTTGTGAAAAATATGGCCTCAAGAGAGGTCACAAGGTTTTTCTATTTTTAGACCTACTGACCTAGTTTTTAACCACAGTTGACCCAGTTTCGAACTTGGCCTAGATATCATCAAGATGAACATTCAGACCAATCTTCATACAGATCCCATGAAAAATATGGCCTCTAGAGAGGTCACAAGGTTTTTTTATTATTTGACCTACTGACCTAGTTACTGACGGCACGTGACCCAGTTTCAAACTGACCTAGATATCATTAAGGTGAACATTCTGACCAATTTTCATGAAGATCCATTCAAAAGTATGACCTCTAGAGAGGTCACAAGGTTTTTCTATTTTTAGACCTAATGACCTAGTTTTTGACCGCAGCTGACCCAGTTTCGAACCTGACCTAGATATCATCAAGATGAACATTCAGACCAACTTTCATACAGATCCCATGAAAAATATGGCCTCTAGAGAGGTCACAAGGTTTTTCTATTATTTGACCTACTGACCTAGTTTTTGAAGGCACGTGACCCAGTTTCAAACTTGACCTAGATATCATCAAGGTAAACATTTTGACCAATTTTCATGAAGATCTTTTGAAAAATATGGCCTCTAGAGAGGTCACAAGGTTTTTCTATTTTTAGACCTACTGACCTAGTTTTTGACCGCACGTGACCCAGTTTCGAACTTGACCTAGATATCATCAAGATAAACATTCTGACCAACTTTCATAAAGATCCCATGAAAAATGTGACCTCTAGAGAGGTCACAAGCAAAAGTTTACGCACGGACGCACGGACGCACGGACGGACGGACGGACGCACGGACGACGGACGACGGACGCTGCGTGATCACAAAAGCTCACACTGTCACTTTGTGACATGTGAGCTAAAAAAACAACAGATAGCATTGTCTATCCAAAAATCCCAAATCATAAATCAAAATGAGAAAATATTTAGTAAATCTGATGGATGTGTGACCGTCGGTTCAGCGGCTCCAAATAGTTGGGGGGAAATTATACTCAAGTGGTAACTGACCACCGAAGACCGATCAGTCAACAGATATTTTGGAGTGGGGTCATTGCCCCTGTATGGTTGCACAAATCGAGGGTTCAACGCAATAAAGGCGTAACTACATTTTTGAAAACTTTATAAGAGAAGAAAAAAACTACTTTGTTTTCTTCTGTGTTCAGTCACATACAAATTTACCAAAGTTTTTCACTTAATATTAGACATGTTATATGTAACATTAAACAACATGAATGAAATTTGACAAAATAACAGTATATTTTAAAACATTTGACTTAAGCCCTTATCGCATGATTTTTCATGTAAATCTGGAGTAATTTTATATGCAAGATGGGCGTAAGTGGACTTACACCTTTATTGCAGGAAATTTTCTGTTGAAGTTGGTAAAATTATGTCATGCAACAAGGCAGTATGTACAAAAAAGTACATACAACTAAAGCATACTAGCACTTTTATACTCATTTTAAATGAAACATTTAAGAACATAATTGAAACTGAAGAATATAACAGCCTATTTTAAAGTATCAGACTTAACAGCAAGATTTTTTCATGTAAATCCGGAGAGATTGTATTTGCAAAATGGGCAAAAGTGTTCTTTGCAGTAAAATTTCAATTAAAGTTTCTGATGAATTTAATATTTTTTTCACGTAAAATGGTATTACTATACAACAGAATACAATCATAAATTTACTAATTTATGTCTGCATTTTGTTTAATTAAACTGAATATTACACATCTCATTTTTTTCCCTCCAGACCTGAATGAATATCTTTCTATTTGGCACTATAATAAAAGGAAAACAACAACAACAAAAAAGACTTTAAAATAGCAAAGCAGTATATAGGGAGTCTATCAAATATAAAATAGGACAAATGAAATCTGTCAGTCACTCTATTTCTTAAATTTCAGTCTTGCAAGCTTTATCAAAGACAAATGACATTAATTGTATATCTGACAAAATGAAAACACCACGAAATACAGGACATGACACACAGGAGATGGCCTCAGTTACCACAGCGCAGTAACAGCATCTTTGCTGCATGTTATAACATGGCAATTTCGCTCATTCATGGGGTCGTGGGTTTGAGCCCCACTGGGGTCACAACCATGACCTCTCATATGACACCAGTATTGGATTTTCCAGAAGCAGACACAAGAGTGGTTCCAAACTGAAAACTAGATGTGTGTATAAAGGACACAGGTGCCCCCACCTCCTGTCACTGCATGTACATAATTATTATTATTATACCAGATTTATATAGCGCCCTTTTCATGATCAATTTCACGTTCAAAGGCACTTTACATAGTTCAAATGCAACCACACAGGGCGCATAATTCATCCTCTACTAGTACAGACACAGAGTGATCTGACCAGAGGGACAGAGTGAGACAAAGCCCCCACGACAGAGAGATTTGAAATCAGATACAATCGTTGCAAATAGACAGCCTGGTTCTTTAGCGTGCCCAGTGTATAGCACTGATACACGTAAGGATTGCTTGGGTTCCTGACCAGTACACCTCTAGTTGGGTGGGAAACACTGAAAAGCGTTTCTGAAAATTCCAGAGTAGCTGCCGGAGATCGAACCCCCGACCTCAGGATTGGAAGGCCAGTGTGCAAACCACTGAGCTATCCGTCCACCTATACATCATGGTTTCATGACTCTGGGTGAAATATCTTAGATACATGCAACACAATTAAATGTTTCATCACTTTAATGTGTATTTTTCGCTAACCCAAACCAAAATACAAGCATGCGGCAAGCTTGTGAGAAGTTTGCCATAAGCTTGCGCAAGCTTACAGCAATCTAAAAAAGATTGCAGCTATGTAATATAATGCTTGCGGATGCTCGCATAGAAATTAAGTTTGCGGAGAAGTCTTTCTTCGCAAGCTTGCAGCGAGCATCCTGCGATCTTAATACTATTTAAGGTTGCGACTAAGCTTGCGACAGAAATTAAGTTTGCGGAGAAGTCTTGCTTCACAAGCTTGCAGCGGGCATCCTGCGACCGTAATACTATTTAAGATTGAAAGATTGCGACTAGCTTGCGATCCTGTAACCTTTTTCAAACTCTTTTAGTTCACTGATACATATAAAAGGGAGGTAATATGTTAAACCATTTTATGTGAAAATAAGTTGTTTAAAAAAAATATTGTCCCTGACTGTTAAATCTTTATCTACTGATCACTAAAAATATTGTTTTATGAAAGTGCAAAAGTTTTACAAACTGTGCAGTTTGTCAAATTAAAGGACATATATAATTAAATTTTTAGACTTTTACATTATTAAAACTGTGTAACAAACCTAAGTAAGGTTTAGGAAGACAGTATGGTTTGCAAGCTTGCGCAACCTTGTTATAATTACAAGGTTGCGCGAGACTCGCAAATGATTTAGTCTACACTCATATAAATGTGTTTAAGCTTGCAAGATTGCACAAGCTTGCAACCTTGTTATGATTGTGTAAGTTTGCAAGATTGCGCAAGCTTTAAGACTGCAAGCTTGCGCAAACTTGCAAGGTCGCAATTAAGATTGCTAGGTTTCCAATCGCAAGCATGCGCAACCTTACAAGCTTGCAAGATCTTAAATAGGTCGCAGGAAGCACGCAAATAATTTTGCGCAAACTTAAATTATGGTTGCGATGGTTCCAATCGCAATCTTGCTGCATGCTTGTTAAGATCGCAACTGCAATCTTGCTGCGACCTTAATGCAAGCTTAATTAAGCTCGCCATTTTGGTTTGGGAAGTCAAAGACCATAACTCCTGACTGGCTGAATGAAATCCCAAACAGAACACCCAAATGTACAAGTTCACATGTTATAACAATCCCCTGATATTTTCTGACTCTAATTCAAATACTTCTTGAGATACAGGCAACACAAACTTGTTTGCACTTATGCATTATTTTTTTTTACTTAATCAAGGCCCATAACACTAGTATGACCAAAAGAAATCCTGAATGAAACCTTAGGTGCACAAATTTACATGCTGAATAATATTCATCCTCTTTGACCCGTGGTCAGATACGTTTTAAGATAAAGTGTGACACAAACTTATATTCATTTTATGCATATTTTTTATTAAGTGAAGGGCCATAACTCTGGTCTGGCTGAATAAAATCACAAACAAAACCCAAGGGGGCAGGCACAGAACTGCTGAATAATAATCCTGTAATGACTTAAAATAAAATGTTGGTCAGCTGTGAGAGATCCAAATTGAAATACTAGCTAGGTGCACAATTTCACTCAACATGGAGCTTGATGACACTTTGTAAAATACCTTTTTTGAGATATGCACAACATAAATTTGGACGAAAATACAAGGGCAACTCAAAGTGCCTCCATCCAACCCTTGCTCACGAAATTTTGGATGGCTCAAAAATCACACAGTGACTGTAACAATGTTAATACCAAAAGAATCTGTATAGTTGCAGATTTAGCATGCCTATCATTTCCACCTGAGCACAATGCAAGAACCACAAATTGGTTTATAAGTAAATATAAGAAAATAAAAACGCCCAGGAAATTTGCTGAAATGGCATAGAAAATATGTGGTAAGTACCGGTATACAAAACAAGAGCACAGCCTTGGGGGTGCAGACGCTCATCTGATTTTATTGTCTCTGTATAATAGAAATATTGTCTACCCATGATTTTCTAAGTTCAAAAGGGGCCATAATTCTTGCAAAAACAATTTAAAATTACGGTACTTGCTTTGCAGAGTCAGCTTTAATAGCGAATAACTTCACCAAGAATTAAAGCAATAGCTTTGACCTTTAAGGAGAAAAGTTGACCTAAATGCAAAATTTAACTAAAAAAAACTGATATTTTCCTATTCCGAAAAGGGGCCATGATTCTTGCAAAAAGCAGGATGGAGTTATGTTTCTTGCTGTACATAGTCAGTTACTGATGTTGACAAGTGTTGCAAGTTTTAAAGCATGCGAACACTGACGCAGACGTTGACGCCTATCAAGCGATGACAATAACTCATCAACTTTAAAAAATAAAAATAAAAAATCGCATAAGCTAAAAAGCTTCGAATATTACCAAACTGGCTTCATGTATTATTATGTTACTGAATAATACAGTCACACTTACATTTCAAAGAATGTATGCTGTATGTCTTAGGCTGTGGCTGTTCACTGTAAACTATAGCCTGAAGTACTGGCTTTTGATGTATATGACACCTTTTTGATTTTCATTTTATTATTAAAGTAACTTAATTTCTAAAAAAAATGCACATTTCTACCTCATTTTGAATATTTTGTTTCTTTTGGTGCCTTACAACTAAAATTTTGGTACAGATTATTGAGGAGTTTTTCCTAGGCCAGACGCCTTTCATGTATTATCACATTTCATTGCTGGACTTCCCCTTTTATATGTATATGGAGTTTCACCTACAGTTTTCGTGGACTATAATCCTTTTGCAATACTGTACCGAGTAAGCAGGCACAAGTGTAAAAATCTTCAAGTAATTGATACTGCAATTTATTGTTTTCAAGAAAATCATTTTTTAACTCCCTTACATTTTTCAAGGGCAGAAAAATATTTTAAACCATGATACATCTTAAAAAGCCTGCAAGGATATAGAACATGGACTTACTTCGACCATGGTACGACTTTACAAAATTCAAGGAAATTGAAATATTTCCTACCATGATACACCTTTAAATATCTTTAAGAACAAGGATACACCTTTAAAAATCTTTAAGAACAGGATACACCTTTAAAAATCTTGAAGAATACAGAATATAGACTTACTTTAATCATGATACACCTTCTGAAGTCTTCAAGAATAGAGTATGTCTTTTTATAACCTAGCCCAATTAATATTTTTAAACTGTTAATTTTGGATAAAATGTTAATATAATCATTTTATTTTACCAGTATAGAAATCTTTCTATTTGGCAATAATTATTGTGGGGCAAGTATGGCTTTCACTTTGAAAGTATTGGGCTATTAGTGCATTAAGTAGCAGTAAGATGAATGGGGGTCTATCATTTAACTGTAGCTTAATTTGATATTAACATATCCATGCACACAGGATGAATCTACCATTTGTAAGTACTGACTCTCATAAGCATAAAAAAGCTGTTCTTGACTTCAATGTCATAAAATGTGACAATACTACATTTACTTTAAGGTTCATGCATCAGGATAATGCCCTTGATACCTTATGATGTCATCATTATGACATCACAGAAATTATCTGATTACACAAGCCTGTATTGCAGGATAGATATTAATTAAGACTACTGGATACTTTTTTGCATGCAATAAGGCAGTAAGTCAACTTACTTCCATATTGCGCATAAAAATCAAGGCAATCTGAGATACGCCCTTATTGCAATATCAAAATAATGATATAAATAACTGAAACATCTGGTTTAAATTTTCACAGTATATAAATTAGGTCAAAAAAAAGTGAAAAATAAAAAAAAGTGATTTTTGGTAAAATATGTAGATACGCCCCTATTGCGTTGAACCCTCGAAATGATAAACTCCATGTTTCAGTTCAGTAATTACTTCTTTTATTTTATGATGGACACCAATGTGTAGTTTATGTAATGTTATTCCAATATTTTAGTATAGTCCAGTATTCCAAATGTTATCAAAGTTCTATGTTCAAAATAAGCTAAAGATAAACACAACCAAGACAAGCACCAAAATTGTATTCTATACTGTCAATTTAGTTTAGTGATGTTGCTTGCTCGAAATTACAAAGAAGACTGATTTTTAGTTGGAAAACAAATTATAAGTTTCCAAGGACAATCTCTAGGGTAACCATATTAGCCAATGAAATTTAAAAAAGTAATTTTATATTTAAACCAATGAAAATTATTGTAACAAAAAGGTGAAATCATTTACTTAAGAATTAAGAAGTTTACTTAAGAACATGCTTGGGCTTCACACTTAATCAGCCAAGGAAGCCAAGGTGTTTGTTAACAATAGCCCATAATGCAAAGTGCTAAAAGCAAAATCTGTTTTATAATCAAAATTGTTTAGAAAGTGATAAAGTAAAAATTTCTGACATGTTTAAGCAGGAAAATAATAAGTTAAGTAACACATGTCCAAGCAAATAATATTACAAAATAGAAAAATCAATTTTGAATAATTTTTTACTTAATTCTCAAGATTTGAAATTAAAATAATAAAATTTTAATTTATCATTAAAATTTTATGAAAGAATTTGGCTGATTTTATAGCCTGGTTACACATTACCCCTTCTTGAAAAAATGATTGTCCTCAATCATAAAACTTACAAAATAACAAATGTAACAATAACAAATAGCATGTTATATGCTGTAACAAATTTGCATACAAATATGAATAAAGACAATAACAAACATACAATTCATTTATACAGTGGCAACACACACATGCATCTTCAGGATTTACACAGCGACTGGCCAGTCTTAATTTGCACATTCATTCATCTGTATGTATATTATTTTTATACAAAGTGTTTGTTTTTTTTTGTTTTCTTTTTAAATTACATGCATTAATATCATAAAATAGAGCTCTTAAATTGAAGGTACGTATGGTATGCACATGAAGGAAAACAAGTTAACTTCAAATTTTCTATAAAATGACTTGTATCATGGTGATAACTAGTGATATATTATAGAAAATATTGCAATTGTCGAAAGGACAACAGTAAAATGCAAAAATATTGAAGTTAAAAAGTAATAATGTTTATTGTAGCCTCCACATACATAGCATTGTCTATAGTGTGTGGCTTTATCGCAAATATGGCATAAAACTTGACATTGAATAGCCATGTGATTTTGAAATCACTAAAGTAACATTGTAACATTAATTCAGTTACATTGTATGATTGCTTTTGCAATTGTTGGATTGTGGATAGATTCTAAGTATAATATATAACATTAATAATAATCTACCACTGAAGTATGGTTATCTGTGCCTTTGGCAGTTTTGATTTTTTGTATTTCATTTTCATAATTATGTAGTTTGCACATTGGCATTATAATGTTGATTTTGGAACTTCATGTTGTGGACTGATGCAAGTATATCATGGAACAGTAATTGTTCAGCCACAGTTAGTATAGATGAGTGAATCTTTTAGTTCACAATGTAAATATTTTATAAATTTATGTATAATTATACAATTTCAATCTTGAACATTTTGATTTGTGAGAGACAGCAAGTATGACATAAATCTTAAAGTTGTCTTCACAATAAGTATAGTGTAATTACATTTAATTCTGTTTGTTTAAAATAACATAATTATAATAGTTTGAAATATTTTTAGCATATTGGCAGTGAGTGACTTCCAGTATCCATAATATATATGTAACATAATTTTGGTCCTCCTGCACTATTTGAAGTTAAAAATTCAAGTATTGTTCACTGTCCTTCAGCTTTATATATTTTCACTAGTGTTCACTGACACTTTAATATTTGGAAGCCCATGGTAGTGTTCTTTGTCCATATTAATAATATAAATTTTGGTGAATTGAAACTTGAACATTCAGTGGGACATTGCCTCATGCACATTGAAACAGTTGAACTCCATTTTATCCGCAGAGAAACCTGTTTATTCCATCAGAACAGCATTGCTCATTTACCTTTTAGTATATTATAAAGTAAGACATTGTAAAAATTTACAATACTTAAGATTTTTACATATCTTGGAGAAAATATTATCAACTTTTCTGAAAACATCTGCCCTTATCATAAAATAGTACTGTTATTGTCAAAAATTACAGGCAATTTACTTTGTGCTGGAAACAATTATCAAAAATATACATTGACTGTAGAGTACAGTTTAACTTATAAAAATATACATTATTTACTATGCATAAAACCTGAATTATTATTTAGAACATTTGTTTGATTTGAAAATTTTACCAGGCTGCTTGATCTTGGCTGCCATTCTAAACAAAAACTGTCTAACACACTTGATCGGGGCTTGAGAAAATGGAAGCCATACTGGCTCACGAGAGTCAGAGAGATAGACCTTGAAGTATGTTGAATCAAGGGGATCTGATTCATCATTCGTCATGACAGCTCTGATCATTTTGGCTTCGGCTGTTTTTCCATCATCTAACAAAGCTGTTTTGCTCTGCCACAATTCATGGTCTGTTTCTTGTAGGCCGTCAAACAGTGAGTTTAGATTTGGCTGACGTAATTCTTTTCGTTCTGATATTCTGAAAGGTAAACCTCTACGAGCAAGCTGATTGTTGCCATAGATAGAATAGATTTCTTGGTTGGATAAGTCATAGGTTTCACAGTATCCTACAACAGTGTTCTTTACAGGTTTAATAAGGTGTATTGGAGTGGGCAGTCTGTCAAAGAATCTGTGTTGCTTCAACAGAGAACGTTTTCGTTTCTTTCCACTCATAGTTTTGTTGATGTGGTACTCCCTAATGTAGACATCAGGGATGGAAGATGCATATTCCCAGGTGCTGGGTTTGTTTGGAGTCTTCCATTTGATTCTGTAGTAGAGAGTATCCTTGCTGCGTTTTGATGTAATGATTTTTTCTATGTCCTCTGCTGAAAATTTGTGTGTTGGTGTTTGTGCTGTTGTGGATGTTTGTGCTGTTTGTGGTGTTGTAGTAGTTTGCATGTTTGATGTTGTTTGCTGAGGATCTTCTTGTGTATGACTGGAATCATGAGGTTGTGATAGTGTTTCCTGTTGTTGTGACTGTTGCTGTGTTTGTGCAAGTTGTTGCTGATTGTGATTAGTGTCGTTTGTGACTTGACTGTTTGATGATTTGACCGTCTGACCTTGCTTTTGATTAAGGATTTGCTGGTCGTTTACCTTTGTCCTGTGCATTAGATGTGTTAGTGTCTGTACGTGTGTGATCATCAGTAGGTAGTTCTTCAGCATTCAAAGGTTCTTCCAGATGTTCATACCCTTCAGGTGGATTTGTCGGCCTGGACTCAGGGTCATGGTAGGACTTGAGGCGAGTGGCGTTAACAAGTACTTTGACTTCCTTGTTGTCACTACAGCGCCTCAGCTTGTATGTGTTGTGCGGACCAGTGAACACAATGTAATATGGTCCAACCCATTTCTTATGTAATTTAGGGGCCATACCTGGGGGAACCTTTGTGCAAAATAACCATACTCTGTCAGCTGGCTTGTATTTTGGTTCTTGAGACCTCTTGTCATATTGTTCCTTATACTTGTCCTGTGCAAGTTTAATGTTTTCTGCAGCTATTTTCCTGGCAATGTCAAGGTTATGCAGAATCTGAGAAAGATGAGTCTTGAAAGAAGCAGAAAGAGTAGTTTTTGGAGTGAGGGCCGTGTCTATAGACAGACGCATCTCACGGCCGAAAAGTAAGAAGAAAGGAGAGTGTTGAGTTGATTGGGTAGCAGGAGTCATGCGATATGCCATCATAATCGAAGGAAGAAGTTCTGGCCAATCATCCTGCTGTCCCTTACAGTAAAGGCGAAGAAACTGAAGGATTACACTGTTCATTAGCTCCACAGATCCATTAAGTAACGGCCTGTAAGAACTTGTGTAGAACCGTGTAATTTGGAAAAGTTCACAAAGTGCCTTGACAAGCTTCGAAAGGAACTGCTGACCTCTGTCAGACACAAGGACATTAGGGGCTCCAAATAGTTGGGGGGAAAATTGAAATTAAAATAATAAAATTTTAATTTATCATTAAAATTTTATGAAAGAATTTGGCTGATTTTATAGCCTGGTTACACATGCTCCCTGAAAGATGATTATTGAATAATTAAAAGAACAAAAATGGGATTCACTGACTTGGCACATTTGCTGAGGAATACTCCAGACAAGAAATGGTACTACAGTATACTAATGTTGAATAAGCAAAGGGCAGTAACTGAGTGAAAAATCATCTGACTGGAACATGAAGACAATAATTATGCATATCATTCTCCTCTTGAGAGTAGATCTAGCTTCCTATAAGTTTTGATGAATTCTAGCATGTGGTTGCGGAATACAAGCACGTAGTTGCGGAATACTCCGGACAAGAAGTAGTACATTAGTATACTATGTTGAATACTAAAACGGCAATAACTCAGTGAAAAATGTTCCAACTAAAACAATAAAAGATACTAAATTATGCAAATCTCTTCTTCATCAAGTTTTGATGAATTCCAGTACGTGGTTGCTGAGGAATATTCCAGACAAGAAATGGTACTACAGTATAATCGAAGGGCAATAACTCAATGAAAAATCGTCAGACCAAAGTAAGGAGATAATAATTTTATTATGCACATCTCCTCTTGATATTATAGCTTCCTATGAAGTTTGGTTAAATTCCAACTAGTAGTTGTTACAAGAACTGTACTATAGTATATTACTACAGTAACTGTTGAATAATCAAAGGGTAATAACTCGATCATCTGACCACATCAAGAAGAAAATATGTGCATCTCCTCTTGATAGTAAAGGTTCCTATGAAGTTTGGCTCAATTTCAACCAGTGGTTGCTGAGAAATACTCTTGACAAGAACTGTACTATTGTGTACTACCGTTGAATAATCAAAGGGCAATAACCTGATGAAAAATCATCCTACCAGAACAAGAAGACAAAATGCCCATCTCCTCTTGATAGTGAAGCTTCGCATGAAGTTTGGCTAAATTCCAACCAGTGGTTACATGTACTGAGAAATACTGCGGACAAGAATTGTACTATAGTATACTACTGTTGAATAATCAAAGGGCAATAACTCTGTGAAAAATCATCTTACCAAAACACAAAGATAATATATGCATATCTCCTCTTTATAGTGAAGCTTTCTGTGAAGTTTCGCTTAATTCCAGCCAGTGGTTGCTGAGAAATACTCCGGACAAGAATTGCAGGACAACTGGAAAGCATAATTAATGAAGCTGATATTTTATGAATCTACTACAAGAAGTACAGCTAAATGATGATTCAGGTTTACAAGAAATTTTTACTGTGTGACTAACATAGTGTACAACTTTTTTTATATACTTTGCAGACACTCACTGAATCACTTTTTAAAAACTTTTTTTATTTTACAATACAGCTACCCCATGCTTTAACCATTCACAAAGTGAAACCATCCGGTCATTATTGAAGGAGAACAGTTTTTTAATTTAGAACATTTGCAGTGAAATTTGTATTCAGAAGCCAGTCAAGGCAGTGATACACTATGTCTGCTAAAGGCAGGTGTCTGCTTAAGATAAGTTAAAATCAGAGCTAAGAGTCAATATGGGAAGTTAGTTGACTGACTGCTTAAGGCAGTGATACAATATGGCCGTTTAAGACAAGTGGCTGCTAAATACAGGTAACCATTAAGACAGGTTCATCTGTATTTTCATCTGTAAAAGGAAACTACTTACAAATAATGACCCTTGTTTAGCTCTACTTTTAATGTATACAGGTTTGACTGTCCTAACAAAATAAATAATAAATATGTCAATGAATGAACAGTTTCAGTTTCAAAAACTGCTCTCTTAAAGGCTTAAACACAATTGGAACTGTCAAACTATTCACAATATTTTGTCAGAGGAAACAAATTGCATGTATCTAGCTATTCCTATTTCAATTAAATATTTAAAGTTATGGCTACTGTGAACAAACCAATATTGAAAGCTTGATACTGCAAATCAATAAACTGCTGCAATAAATTATTTGTATAAAATTATTTTGTGTATGTTATGAATTTCAGAAAAGGGATCTAATTACAGTTCCATAATGCTTTTATTTTAACATGTTGAAAATGAATAAATCAATTGTTTAAATAGAGAACGTGTATATGGTTGGAACAGCACTACTTTCAGTATTACACAAGAATTTATACAATCAGAGCCATAAAGGGAGGTAATCAAAATCAACAGATTCAAAAATATTTTCCATAATGAGAACCAAATATTCATTGACAAACCTTTCAAAGGAATATTCAAGAAATTTATGATCAAAAAGATACAAGAGATTAACATACTTACATACTTCATGTTCATAACTAAAAATGTGGCAGTCAGATTACAAACAATGCTGCTTTCCATTATAAGCCCTTCAATTTGTATACAGATTTATCTGTAACGTGTGGATGCCCAAAGGCCAACAACATCCAGTCCATTATTTGTTGACACACAATGACTCAAACATTTCAGCCCATTAATAAAAAGCTCTTATCAGTCAAAGTTGCAGCATGACCTTTGACTCCTTAGCGTGTAACCTTTGGAACAGGGACCTGTGTTGTTTGGCAATAATCCGATTCATGATTCATGACTAAAAAAAAATGTTTACTCAGTAATGGTCTAAAAAAGATCATAAGTCACCTTTCAGACCTAAACTGGACCTTAACCTTTATGATTGAAGGCTGGAGCTTGTTTGTGACACTCCATTTCATCGATGCAAACATTTCAGCCAAATAAAAGTAAAACTGCTCAATGCATGTCAAACTTATGACCCATACAAACTCTTTGGATGACATTTAACCCTTAAATATGACACTGACCTTTGAATAAGGGCATGGGGTTTGCGCATGCCATTTTACCTCATTGAGGCAAACATTCCATCTAAATAAAAATGAAACTGCTACATGAAAAAGAGTCATACCTTTGTCAAATGGAAAATTACAGTTATGAATCCTGTGCAGTCGAAGTGAAGATCTGATGTGTGTGAAGTTTCAGTTCAGATCCACATACAGTTACAAACACCTAACTAAAGATTGCTAAGTTCAAACAAGGGCATAACTTGGTGAAAAAAGTGAAACAGAGTTATGAAACCTGCAGATCAGGTCATCACAGCGAACAAGTGTGTGAAGGTTGAAGCTATTCCCACTCATGGTTTGTGATACAAGCTTATTATACATAAACTTTACCAACTCTAACCACTGATACAAACCAAAACTCTGACACAGAACATAAGGTATAGGTGAGAGCAATAGCTCTACATATAAGTCAAACACTCCAGCTAAAAAGTACTGAAGTTTCAAACAGAACAATAATTTTCATTCTCCTTGCACCTGTTGACTTATTTCATTGTAACATGTTCTCAGGAGTTCAAATTCAATATCAATGGACACCTTTATTGTCTGCCTCGGTTCTAAATGATCAATGTCATAACGCTAAAGATCACCTCTGTTTTTAACTTTTTATATCTGAACTTAGGTGAAATACTTTAGAAATAAAGGATAATATATGAAATAGCAACTCACCAAATTTCAGTCAAAAAACAAACTGATAATAGTGTCTTCTCTACAACTAGACGAATCCTGCAATATTACAAATTACCAGGTCCAACTGTGTACAACCTCATTCACACCCCACCAACAAAAGAGAAATGGAAGTAAATAGGGATGTGGTAAATGCCAAAGTGGAAGAAAACTGGAAAATTGAGATTTGTAACAAACCGTCTTTGAGATACATCAATCCCCATGCTCTCAGAGTTGGAAGGACACATGCTGTGTATTACAATAGTAGACCAACCCTGTATGATGTCCAAAGGGCTGAGATAAAAGCAAGGCTACTAACTGGGACATATAATTTACAAGCTAATAGTGCAAAGTTTAACCAATTTGATGTGGACCCAACATGCAGACTGTGAAGGAAGAAACCAGAAAACAGAGGACATTTCTTAGCAGAATGTAAGACATTAAAACCCTTCAGAGCACAGTATAACAAACAACTGTCAAAAATTTCAAATATGCGAGTCAGTGTCAAATTGAGAATCTAAGTATCACCATCTATACTCAGCTAATACTTGACTGTACACACCGTCTGTGTCAGATATAATGGAAACACAGTAAACACAGATAAATGCAAGGGCATGGCTTGCTGATATGGTAAAATTAATTAAGATAATACATGCATGATACACCTGTATGAAATGTCCAGATGGAATCCGCCTGGAAAAGGTACGTTATTAGGCAGGAATTGAGCAGGAATTGCAATATTCCATGTGAAAATGACACAGAAACGGAATATTTTTGAAGTCAGTATGGACAGATTCATTTATCCGTGTGGATAAATTCAGTTTTCCGTGTGAACTTTCATTATTTCCTGCTGCAACCCACACATCATTTTGGCTGACACAGACTTTTTCGCCTTAGTCAAATTTTGCAGGCAGGTTTTAAATTAGCACTTAGTAATTTTCAACACAGAGGTTTTCCACTTAGAAATTTGTACACCCCTAAAAGCCCCAATATTAACAAAAGGGTCCACAGAATTTCGCTTGAGCCATTAATTCATCTACATTTTGTAGGTTTTATCATTGAATAATCACAGGTCTTATGTATATTTTTTAATGAACCTCACAGAAATAATATAACAATTTTTTATTTTGTTGAATTTTTGTTATAAATGTAAATTTCAGACAGAACTGAGAAGGCAAATGCTCCTATTTTCCTGACCGATGACATACGGAATCTCTGTTTTATATAGATATTTAAAAACTGAATTCCGCTTTGAAAAATGGAGCATTTTCCGTCTCTAATCCGTGCCACTGACGTGCGTAAAATTTCATACAGGTTACCAAAAGAAACAAAGTGAATTTCAGCAGCTTTATACAATAATAGAAATAGAATTCTGATTCCCTAGCCAATGCTTTGGCTAGAGAACCAGTTCCAGACAAATAAGTTCGCTGTCTAGGGAACTGCGATTCCAGTTCTCTAGCCAATGCCAAATCAAAATCTAGACAAAATTATAGGGTATGACTGAATAGCGAAATCTAATCAAATTAGCGAAATCTAGACATAAAATGTAAACTAATGAACAATTTTAAAAATCTTTTTAAGCTTTTATTAAAAATATTAATCTACATGTGCATGTCAATTTTCAAGAAAATATACTTATATTTAGGGTGGTTTTGAAGTGAAAAACTTATACGGGTCTTGATTTCGCCCTATTCTACATGCGCGGAAATCTCAAGTGACAGGTAAAATCAAGACATAAAATTTAAAGTGATGAAGTTTCTTTTTAAATCTTTTTAGGCATTTATTAAGAATATATTTCTTAGTTTGCATGTCAATTTTCAAGAAAAAATATTTATATATAAGGAGGTTTTGAAACGAAAAACGTATACGGGTGTTGATTTCGCCAGATTTTATATGCGAAGAAATCTCAAGTGACAGGCAAAATCAAGACATAAAATCTAAAGTGATGAATACTTTTTAAAATCCTTTAAAGCAAATCCTTTAAAGCTTTCATTAAGAATATATTTCTACGTGTGCATGTCAATTTTCAAGAAAAAATATTTATACTAAGTATTAATTAGAAACGAAAAATATATACGGATGTTGATTTTGCCAGATGGTCAGTGACATGCAAAATCAAGTCATAAAATTTAAAGTAATGAATAATTTTTAAAATCCTTTTAAACTTTTATCGGGAATATAAATATACGTTTGCATGTCAATTTTCAAGAAAAAATATTTATATTTAGGGTGGTTTTGAAGCAAAAAACGTATACGTGTCTTGATTTCGTCCCATTCTACATGCGCAGAAATCTCAAGTGACAGGTAAAATCAAGACATAAAATTGAAAGTGAAGGATACTTTTTTGAAAATCCTTTTAAGCTTTTATCAAATATATATTTCTACGCGTGCATGTCAATTTTCAAGAAAAAAATATTAATATTTAGTATGATTAATAAACGAAAAACTTATACCGATGTTGATTTCGCCAGATTTTATATCAAATCTTAAAATTTTAAGAATGAATATTTAAAAAAAATCCTTTTGAGCTTTTATTAGGAAAGAAAGCGTATGCGGGTCTTGAATTCGACTGATTCTGTATGCGCAGAAATCTCAAGTGTCAGGCAAAATCAAGACATATAATCTAAAGTAATGAATATTTAAAAAAATCCTTTTGAGCTTTTATTAGGAAAATATTTCTACGTGTCCATGTCAAAATTCAAGAAAAAAAATATTTATATTTAGCAAGGTTTTGAAAAGAAAATCCTAATTCGTCCTATTCTGCGCGGAAGCAAAATCAAATCGTAAAATTAAAAGTTTGTCGTATTCATTAAAATCATGTTGAGCTGTTATTGAGAACATAATTCCACATTTATATGTCGAAAATAATATTGTTTTAAAAAAAAACGTATACGGGTGTATCTTGATGCATTTTTTCCGATATTAAATCTAAGTTGGGTTTTAAAGTTATTACTTATTTCATAATAAACCAGCAATACAATGAGTTAAGGAAGGTGTGAAAATAATTGGACCGTGTTGCTGTGGCACTGTGTTACATGCACGTGTCATAGTTATCAATCATCATCTAAATTGTTTGATACATGAAAGAAATTGTATTCAACAATAATTGGAGAAAGAATGCATATATGAATGAAATTAAGAAAATGGGCCATATCCTAAACATATAACTTCAATTTAATTCTTAGAAAGACGTTTTCATATGGTAAATGTGTTAATGAAAAATAAATTGCAAATCTAAATAATTACTGTTTGTTACATGTAATAATCTAATAATTGTCGGATGATATGGCACAATTCTGACCGAATGATTACCTGCTGCATTTCGCACCTCCTCAAACGTGAGAGAAAACCACCTTTGATTAAATTATTGTTTATCCCCGCTTAACTAATTGGATTAAATTTAATTTGATCAACTAATCAGCTGTATATGCCGACCAGTGTGACGACCGTTGTATCTTCTGTGAGGTAAGATTAGTTGTTGTGTATATTGTGTTGAAAATATTTAACTTACAGAAATCAGATTTTTGTAGAAAATGGTAACTCTGTATATCAACGGATTACAGTTCCGTGAAAATTGTTGGAACGGGCGTAAAACACAATCGCATTATCTAGATACAGCTGATTATTTCGTCATGATAAAATCTTAATATCAAATCCAAGTGATGTTAAAATATTAGTGTACTGATTATACACTCATAGACTTTTAAATGGGTCACGACTATAACTGCGATATTTTTAATAATATTTAAATTACACGACTGAAATTTCTTTCCCTTTAAAAATTTTAAGATTTGATTTTGCCTCTCAGTTGAGATTTCAGTGCATATAGAATCTGGCGAAATCAACATCCGTATAAGTTTTTCGTTTATTAATCATACTAAATATAAATATTTTTTCCAGAAAATTGATATGCACACGTAGAAATATATTCCTGATAAAAGCTTAAAAGGATTTTTAAAAATTATTCATCACTTTAAATTTTTTGACTTGATTTTGCATGTCACTGACCATCTGACAAAATCAACATCCGTATATTTTTTTTTTTCTAATTAATACTTAGTATAAATATTTTTTCTTGAAAATTGACATGCACACATAAAAACATATTCTTAATAAAAGCTTAAAAGGATTTTAAAAAGTACTCATCACTTTAGATTTTATGTCTTGATTTTGCCTGTCAATTGAGATTTCTTCACATATAAAATCTGGCGAAATCAACACCCGTATATGTTTTTCGTTTTAAAACCAAACTATACATAAATATTTTTTCTTGAAAATTAACATGCACACTAAGAAATATATTCAAAATAAAAGCTTTAAAGGATATTTTAAAAAAAAAAATCATCACTTTAAATTTTAAATCTTGATTTCGCCTGTCACTTGAAATTTCTGCACATATAGAATCTGGCGAAATCAACACGTGTATACGTTTTTCGTTTCAAAACCACCTAAATATAAGTTTTTTTTCTTGAAAATTGACCTGCAAACTTAAAAATATATTCGTAATAAAAGCCTAGAAAGATTTAAAAAGAAAATTCATCACTTTAAATTTTATGTCTTGATTTTACCTGTCACTTGAGATTTCCACGCATGTAGAATAGGGCGAAATCTAGACTAGTATAAGTTTTTCCCTTCAAAACCACCCTAAATATAAATATTTTTTCTTGAAAATTGAAATGCACATGTAGATTTATACTTTTAATAAAAGCTTAAAAGGATTTTTAAAAATTTTCATTAGTTTACATTTTATGTCTAGATTTCGCTTATTTGATTAGATTTCGCGAAATCTACTAGTTTTTGCTATTCAGTCATACCGAAAATTATAGTTTCTTTAATTGCCAAAGGTATCGAACCAACACACTACCATTCTATCAAAAAGCATAAATATTTGAAACAATGCAGATTGATTACATGTCACAGGATCAAGATTAAATTAACTACATTTTTCAAATGTTTCGAAATGTTTTGTGCACGAATAAATGAGAAGAAACATTTTTTTCGTGCGTTTAATTCCCTTAATCACTTATACATGTTTCACCGATCTTTTTAAGCACAAATGGTGCATCAATACAGAACGTTCTATTTCAAAGGTTTTCAGCCCTTTTCTTTGTGTTTGTTTACCTTTTCTTTGTTTACGTTTCCCCTTTTTCCAAATCTGCACGGATCACAATTTTAATGAAACACCGTCCCAAATTTTAGTTACCTCCCTTTGTTTACACGATTCGAGGAAGAGGAAGACGTTTTGAACAACGAAATTGCCCCACATTATATTTCTCAACACGGTATTCAACAGTCATTCTCAAAGTTCAGATTTAGATGGTTTACGATTATCGGCCTTGTGCTGCCGGGCCCGCTATGACTAGATACCGGAAAGGGCCCTTTCCGCAAAAAGGGCTTAACATGATCGGAAAGGGCCTGCCATATGTTTATTATTGGAATTTATTTAATTATTTCTTCATATTTCATTATGACATAATAAAAGAAAATAAATTATGAAAAAAAGTTATTTTTTTTTCTTATTTTTAAATGAATTATAGACAAAATACGAGTCATGGCATAAACCGCGCTGATCGGAAAGGACATAACATGATCGGAAAGGGCCTGTCACATGTTTATTATTTGAAATTATTTAAATATTTCTTCATATTTCATTTAACAAATAAAACAGAAAATAAATTCAGAAAAAAATATTATCAATTTTCGATTTTTTAAATGAATTATAGACAAAATACGGGTCATTGCATAAACCGCGCTGATCGGAAAGGACATAACATGATCGGAAAGGGCCTGTCACATGTTTATTATTTGAAATTATTTAATTATTTCTTCATATTTCATTTAACAAATAAAACAGAAAATAAATTCAGAAAAAAATCAGTATTCGATTTTTAAATGAATTATACACAAAACACGTGTCAGTGCATAAACGGCGCTGATCGGAAAGGACAGTCCGTATGTTTATTACTGGAACTAATTGAATCATTTCTTCATGTTTAGTTTGATAAATTAAGAAGAAAATAAATTATGAAAAATTAGTTTTCAAAAGAATTATATTATGTTTAGTATATAATTACAAAAACGTTTACTGCGTTCACTGTCAAAGCAGAATTAACATAATGTATGCGGCGTAACAAACACGTGCCTCTGATTAGTCCTGATAGAGTTTGATTGGATTATCACACCTATTGATTATATCAATTAATCAGTATATTTGTAAGCACACACAAGTGACATGCGACAAATAATGTCTAACAATTTCTTTACACTGGACAGATAATCGCCTTGAATGAAGCATCATTTACTCAATGGCAGATTATTTTAACAGCGAAAAGCCGTAAAAACATCCTTAACCTTCTTTAAATATTTTGATTGACACGTATAGCAATCAGTGTTTACTCAACTTGTTGATTGACAGGTGACACTTGAATAACCTGTCCGTTCGTTATAAACAATTATTATAAGGTACTTTAAACAGAACGATAAGCAATAAATTTTTAAAAGTATATTTCAAGAATATTGGTTATAATTAAACTTTCAATTGATCTGTATCAATTACATTCATGTATCATGTTTAATTTATCAAATTAAGAATAAAATAAATTATTAAAAAGTATTTCTTTAGATATTTGAAAACTGTTCATTCTTCAAAGTTTTTAGGATATATATGATATCAGTTGTGACTGTTATTCATACAGTAAAAGTGGATGTCTAAAAAGTAGATTATTAAAAGTCTCTTGTAATTCATTTATGAATGACAATGTACTTTAGTTTATATGTTTTAACTCCATGTATATTGTACATTGATGAGACTATAATGAATAAAATATATAATATCTGAATATCTATTTTCTTTCTTATGCCAAAAAGAAATATGAAGAAATAATTCTATAATTTCTGATAATAAACATTTGACCGGCCCTTTCCGATCATGTTAATCCCTTTCCGATCAGCGCGGTTTAAATACTGACGCGTATTTTGTCTATAATTCATTTATGAATGACAATGTACTTTAGTTTATATGTTTTAACTCCATGTATATTGTACATTGATGAGACTATAATGAATAAAATATATAATATCTGAATATCTATTTTCTTTCTTATGCCAAAAAGAAATATGAAGAAATAATTCTATAATTTCTGATAATAAACATTTGACCGGCCCTTTCCGATCATGTTAGGCCCTTTCCGATCAGCGCGGTTTATGCCATGACTCGTAATTTGTCTATAAATTACGTAAAAATATAAAATTAATTTTTTTTGTCATAATTAATTTTCTTTTTTTAATGCAAACATGAAATAAGAAAAAATAATTCCTTAATTTCTAATAATAAACATATGGCAGGCCCTTTCCGAACATGTTAGGCCCTTTCCGATCAAATACCACGGAAAGGGCCCTTTCCGGTATCTAGTCATGGGCCTGTATGGTTTAACTGTTATTGTAGTGGGTGGGGTATGTTCAGAGAATCTTGGCTGTATATTCTAGCCTATTGCCGTATTGGTAAAGGTCAGTAATGCAAATCCTTCTTTGTGACATATAAAAAACGACAACTTCAGGTCGTCTTTACGTATCTTTAGAGAACATCACTTTTTCCTACACCTATTTTTCATGAAAGTTCTATCACAAATTAACGAAAAAATGAAAAGAAAATATTTTACTGGGCTAAATTTTGGCTCTATGGCCCTTTTATTGTATATGTTGGTAAATGTTTTACTCGTTTGCATTATTTTTCACTTGGATTCTGAAATATCATTCATTCCATCATGAATAAGACCCAAAAGGATGCATTTTCTGTCATTCTGGAGACAAAATATTGGCTTTTTAATCCCAGAAATCGCTGCTGAATAGTCGCATCTACTCAAAATATGGTCAAAATTCAAAATTTTTCAAATTTCACAATTATTTTGCATTGAAAACACCCTTTTATATCATAAACAACCGATCTATGACTATTAAGACTAATTGCGATGTGTTTCGAGAAAGTCTTATTTCAGCTCTTATAGGTTAAAGGTCAGTAATTCAAATCCTTCTTTGTTTCA
Source organism: Mercenaria mercenaria (assembly GCF_021730395.1). Lineage (NCBI taxonomy): Eukaryota > Metazoa > Mollusca > Bivalvia > Venerida > Veneridae > Mercenaria > Mercenaria mercenaria. The sequence continues at coordinate 33,024,959 of NC_069366.1, read as the reverse complement.
TATAAAAAACGACAACTTCAGGTCGTCTTTGCGTATCTTTAGAGAACATTACTTTTTCCTACACCTATTTTTCATGGAAGTTCTATCACAAATAAAACGAAAAATGAAAAGAAATATGGGATTATGTAGTTCCTAGTGAAATGCCCGTCAGTTGTTGGTCTGCAACCCAAAAATGGCGCATATTTACTCTCGTCCACGCAATAAACACCTACTTCCGGTTTCGATCTGCAAAACTTGCCATGTGGGGTGTATGAACATGAAAACCGTCTCATTTCATGCAGAATTCTTCTAGTAAATGAAAAACCCGGGGATTAAAGCACTCGTTCTACACAAACCTGCGCAAAAAATGGGAAAATTAGGATCTATTTATTATAGACTTCTTTCGACTACACCACGGAAGCACATTTTCGACCAAATTACTGACCTTATTCCATTGGATGTAGGAGAGATCGCCGTGACGTCACGCATTAACACCTGTTTATCTGGTGGTTGGCAAAACAAATGTTTTTACATCGTTTTTGTACGGGATCGAATTTTTGATAACTTTTTCGCTCATTTATGGATTTTAAAAATTCAAAAAGTATTTACGATATGCATATTTAATTTTTCTCATTGGAAGGGCCTAGCCGTCCGGTAACTGGGTACGGATGGCTAGCAAATCCTCAGGGGATATTCTAGTCATCCGGTAATTGATTTTTTAATGAATAAGTAATGATTTTATATAGTTTTAAATGTTATTTACTTAAAATATCAATACTTACCTGATTTTTCAGCCCATTAAACGCAAGAGATCGTGTTTATTTACAAATCCGTTGATATTCTATTTTTAGAAATGATAAAACATTGATCGCCAAACGTCCATATGATATTTTGTAAAAAGTGATGTTTTTTCAAACGGCCTAAACTTTAATTTTTAAAGCACAAATTTCTATATATTTTTTTGAAGAATGGAAAGCTTAAAAAAAGGCAATGCATTCATTAATTTTGACTATGGTTATTTTTAAATTAAAATGGATTAATTATGAATGCTTAACTATAGTTTTTCTTAAAGTTTTGAACATCACGCTGCCGTTTTCGAAATTAGATGTCATTTAAAACAGTTACATATATTCGTTTAAAAATATTTGAATACTAAAATATGAAAATTGAAAGTTCTTCAAAACTGTTTTAATTTTGAAAATCCAGTGAAAACGTTATTTAAATTTAAAAATTCCGATCCTATTAAAGCCTCAAGATGAACAGTGACGTCATGTCGATTTCGCCATTATTGAGATCGGCAATCTTCTATTCTATCAGCTGAATAATGCAGTTGTTAATCGTATCTTTTTATTGTATGTATTTACACAAACTTTTGTTTACAGATACATTGTGTAGGTATCGATATCTCAAGTAAATAACATTAAAACTATATAAAATCATGTCTTATTCATTAGGAAATCAATTACCAGACGATTAGAAAATCCCCTGAGGGTTTGCCAGCCGTCTGGTAACCGGACGACTAGAACGCAGGCTAGGCGTCCCGTTACTGGATGGCTAAACACTTCCTTTCTCATTTAAATATCTTTTTAAAATGAATAACCATTTTAAATGACATTTGATTTTAATAGCGGTGTAGCGATGCTCCAAACTTTTAGAAAAAAACACTGTAAGTTAAGCGTTCTTAATAAATCCATTTTGAAATGATAATTAAAAGTAATCAATTAATTGCTTGTTTTATATCCTTTTCATTGATCAAAAAATTATTGATATCATTTGTGTTTTAAGAAAGTTTAAGCCGTTAGAAAAACATCACTGTTTACAAAAGGACAACAAATAATGATTCAATACTGGTACATGTAGTGCCTATAGATTCGTTTTCAAAATGAAAAGTACCTTGATCTGTCACAACTGCAGTGGTAGGCAAAATATTGCAGACAGCGGTACCCACTTGAAACTTTTGTGTATTAACTCATCTTCTGATTGTGTTACATGGTTTATTTTATGTCAGATCGAAGAAAAATGGATTAAAAATATTTCAAAGTAAAAGATGACTCTGATGAGTTCATAGAAATTCATTTTGATGAAATTATGGTGTAACTGGTTTCTGGCTTGATTTCTGGTTGGGGTTTCAGTACAGGGTTAGACTAGTTCAGTTAGACTAGCTCCTAGACTATGCTATACTTTTTAAAAAAATTTATGGTTTAATGTAGTGAACTTAGCCAGTCTATATCCTATCTCCAATATCTCTCTAAGAGCATTTCGGATTGTACTAGAGTGATAATTTTAACATTGTTCCTCTGTGAAAATCTCTAAAATAGACTGGCTTTTGTCTCTATGAAATGGAATGAGACAAAAAAGGGGAAAAATGTAGAAATATCTTTATTAATATCAGTCCAATGGCTAGTCTAAGGGTTCGTTTCAGCTCAGAGAAATGTAAAAACATTATATTAAGCATATCTGGAGCTGAAATTTTTTAGCTATTAAAGTCTTTGCATCACATACTTTAGAGCCAAGAGCCATAAAAGTGCATCTTTGTTTGAACTATGTGTTATCTGCTAGTCTCTGGTTTACTGGGTGTAGTTGATGTAGTGTGCATGCATAGAACTTGAATTTGAACTTTTAAAATATTGAGGGTTTTAGCTCCACTGAAGTAAAAGTCATGGCCACACTTTTTCATTTGACACCAATGTTAGTTTTTCCTGGATGTGGCAAAAGCAATTCAATAAGCTTAAAATTATTATTGCAATTATCAATTTATGTATTGTAAACTTTAATGCAGAATGGGGTGATGATATTTACAATAAGTTGAGCAGCAGGTCTTGTTTGTTCCAATATTTGCAGCATTTCTTGTTGAATAATATTAATAACATGATTATCAAGATTACGAAGTTAAAAACAGGATTTATGTAAATTTTTATAACGTTTGTAATATTTTCATGTATATACCAGTTGATTTTAATCTGTATATTTATTTGTATATTATACAAATAATTGTGTGGTATTATTATGTTTTCAGGTTATATGTTATAGAGTGCAGCCACTAACTCTTCATGGTTGACTTTAAGAAGCCTGTGGCCAAGCTAGTGGAGTCACCAGATGACACTGGAGCTGCATTATCATCAGGCCTGGCTGCCCTATTGTTACCAGAAATGTCTATTTCTGGCCTGATCAGTACTGTGGCGGCTCTAGCGATGGTGTTTGGGGGTGTGTTCCCATTCATTCCACAGTATAGGGATATCCACAGATCTCAGAATGCAGAAGGATTCTCATTGTTTGTTTGTCTCACTCTACTCATTGCAAATATACTCAGGATTCTCTTTTGGTATATTGTTTGATATTTTACTCATAACTGTTAAAATCAATTTCTTTATTGTTATTGATGTACACGCATGCAAGTACGTATGCACACACACACAGAGTTGGACCTTAACTGGTCAGGTATATTGCAACTTAAGATAAGTTCCTTATCTTAGTGTTGTGGGTTTGAAACCTAACATTTGATACATAATTCATGTATTCCTTCATGTGAGGAAATCGTCAGATAGTCCTGTGAAATGTCAGTGATTCTACCCATGTATCAACGCATGCCTGAAATAATGCCTGGAAGGACATACTAGGTCTACCTTCAACATCAAAAGCTAAAAAGATGCAAATATATATATGAGCCGTGCCATGAGAAAACCAACATAGTGGGTTTGCAACCAGCATGGATCCAGACCAGCCTGCGCATCCGCGCAGTCTTGTCAGGATCCATGCTGTTCGCTGACGGTTTCTCTAATTGCAATAGGCTTTGAAAGCTAACAGTATGGATTCTGACCAGACTGCGCAGATGCGCAGGCTGGTCTGGATCCATGCTGGTCGCAAACCAACTATGTTTGTTTTCTCATATTACATGTATGACCTTTCTTTGTAAATTATGTCAATGTGACTATAGATACAACATTGGACTGGCATGTATTTTGAAAATAAGTTAAGGAAATTAATTATTGGTTTGTTGGTATAATTGGTATGGTAATATCATAACTTAGTTACATGGGTATGATAATTGATTTTGAGTGTAGTTTGTATACGTAATTGTCTCTATTATAAGATTGTATTTTAATAATAATTAAGAAGTAATGTATAGAAAAAACGCGTTTTAAAGTTATTAATACACGGAAAGAGGTTAAATGTCTGCAAAATAATTTCAGAGGGCGTAGCCCAAGTGAATTACTCTGGCGACATATAATTGATTTTGAGTGTACAGTTTGTATACGTAATTGTCTCTATTATAAGATTGTATTTTGATAATAATTAAGAAATAATGTATAGAAAAAACGTGTTTTAACATTATTAATACAGGGAAAGAGGTTAAATGTCAGCGAAAAAATTTCATGAGTGCATAGCCCGAGTGAATTATTCTGACGAAGTATAACCGATTTTGAGTGTACAGTTTATATACGCAATTCTCTCTATTATAAGTTTGTATTTTAATAATAATATATATGTCTTATTCAGCTCGCATTATTTTGTAACAAGCTTTGTGTTCATGCTCTTCATTTTGTTTGACTAGGTTTGGTAAACATTTTGAGATGCCGCTGTTGCTGCAGAGTATTATAATGACGTTCACAATGCTCGCACTGACACATTTATGTGTTACAGTAAAACATAAGTCAGAGATTATAAAGGCAAAGCAACATAATTTTTCAGGTAAGTCTTTGACATTTATATATTATTTTATTTCTGTATTGTGGCATTTTGTGCCCCATAAGGAAGTCTTGTAATAATCATACTGCCTGTCTAATTTTGTATTTTAGTTTTTTAGTTCATCCATCAATCTGAAACACTGCATGTCACAGCTTAAATTTTATGGGATTCGAGGGGTCATTGAAACTGCACAAAGTCATACTAATTCACAGAGAAAGTGAAGATAAAAGTGGATTTTTTCAATTTCCTTGTATAATTACTGTTCAAATCAAACTGTTTGTCTCACATTATCAA